>NC_090873.1:41412738-41420238 GCF_036669935.1 Montipora foliosa | reverse complement strand
CCAGTTCTGCTCGTCCGCACAAGTCAAAAAGCTCGTAGAGAGTTGCTCATATAAATTTTGAAGTCCTCTGATCTTGCGTCACTGGTTAAGCAATGACAATAGGCGACATTAACCATATCTCCTCTACACTGAGTCGAAAATACCATATCCGGATAGGGAAAAAGGCTTTTTCCTCTTCCTTATGATTTTTCTACATGTTCTTATTTCAGAGTGGAAAGAGACAAGGCGGCATCAAAATTCCAATAATAAGGTTAAGTTAACCTTAACATACCCAGGAAGTGTTCTCTAAAACTTCAAAACATTGGTCAGCTCTAAACAATAAGGACATGAATTCATCAGAAGTTTCAACTAGTTCTTTTTATAAGGCAAATACGTGAGTTACCTTCTTGAGGTCAAAACCGAAACTCAACGTATAAACCATTTGAAAATTCTTACCGTCGAGTCAATCCTGCCATGAATGCGTTTACTGCAACAAGAGACGAACCAAGTACTTCACTTCTGCCAGTTCTATTGTCAGCACAAGTTTAAAAGCTTGCAAAGAGTTGTTCACATTAACTGTGAGTTCCCACGATGTAGCTTCACTGGTTTAGCAGGCTTCAAAAAGGAACAGGAGACAAGAAGTTTGGAACAAGACACCAGTGAAAGTAATCATGTGGAGAGAGAGAGAGAGAGACCCAACGGAACACAACTTTAGGGATGTCACTTCCTTAACATAACATAACATAACATAGCGGAAAAATGGATTATTACTGACACGGATGACAAAGCACTACAACAAGCAGTGAAAAATGAATTATACTATGCCACGGGCGATATTTTCCTTGCACTCTTTCACAAATTATCCACCCAAAAAAATTCAATCCTCTTTCAAGATTGACGATAAAATAATCTTAAGTACACAGTCGAAATACCATAACTGGATAGGGAAAAGAACTCCTTTATGCCAATTACTTTTCCAGTAATTAGAAGTTACTAAGTAGTTACTAACATATACTTTTCCTTGATAATTTTTCTACATGTATTTAGTTTAGGGTTGGAAGAGACAGGGGCAACGTCAAAATCCCAATAACAAGGTTAAGTTAACCTTGAGGTTTTCAAAAAGCAGACTCCAAAATTAAACATGGTCAGCTCCAAATGAAAAAAAGTGAATTCTTCTCAAGTTTCAACTTTTTCTTTTAATTAAGAGAACAATAGTAAGTTAAAAGCTAAACTTGACGTATAACCCTTTTGAAAATTCTTACCGTTGAGTCAATGATCCTGCCATGAACATGTTGACAGCAAAAAGAGATGAACCAAGTAATTCACTTCTGCTTGTCCGCACAAGTTAAAAAGCTGACAAAGAGTTGCTCATATAACTGTGAGTTCCCATGATGTAGCTTCACTGGTTTAGCAGGCTTCAGCAGCACTTCCTCCAACCACAGTCAACTCGTCCCTGCACTGTACGCACATCGGAACACCTGATACTGTTTCTAATAAAAATAATTGATATAATAATTATTAAAGTAAGTATAATATTTATGCTAATTAATGCACTTGTGTGTTTGTCACGCCGTTTGCGTCTTAATTTGGATGCATAGCTCTGGTTTCGATGAAGACGACAATCATGTAGCCTGCGAGCAGGCTCTCCGAGGGACTGGGACTGGGGTAGAATGATAATTCAATCTCCCACGCAGCCCCAGTCCCTCGGAGAGCCGTGCAAACATAGTCACGATTCCCCTCCCCCTCTATCTGCAACCTCGTTCCCAGGGCTTCTCCCTCATGTGGGGGCGGGGCAATAAAAAAACGCCCCTCCCCCAAATGAGGGAGAAGCCCTGGGAACGAGGTTGCAGATAGAGAAGGAGGGGAATCGTGACTATGCTTGCACGGCATTATTGATTGCCGTTCTTATCGAAACCAGAACTATGCATCCAAATTAAGACGCAAACAGAGTGACAAACAAACAAGCGCATTGTTTGAAATTACTTACTTGGCGTTCGTATGCTTTGGCATACATCCTCAGAAGTGACTGTTAACTAATTGTTGCTAAATTCTCTCTCCTACAGCACTTCCTCCAACCACAGTCAACTCGTCCCTGCACTGTACACACATCGATATCGGAACGCCTTTAAACTGCAATAAATGATATATTTCATATTTAAGTTTTTAAAATAATTATTTATGTACATTTTGTATTTTTACTGGCTTGCCGTAGGGCAATCCCAGTCGCAAAGTGGTGTTCGGTATTCTTTTTTTTTTTCCCGTGTCGGTAAAAGTCTTGCCTGTCACTCCCCTGCTAAGTGGTATCTTTGTGCATAGAGCCATCTGCTTGTATTTTCTTAGGATCGAGAGGGTAGTTGAAATGCGTAGATTTCTCTGGTGGACACAGTAGAATGATAAACTTAACTGGCAATGGCGTCGAAAGTCATGTAACACGAATGGCGTTTTAGTGGATCTTTGAACAAAATATACCCTTATGAAGTTCAATAATGGCAAGTCAATTGGATACTGAACAAGACAGGTGGTGGAATCTTAAAAGCGAGGAGTAATGGACTTCGGCAACAATCTGTCGCCCGTCGAGCCGAAATCAAAGTGAGCTGCATTTCTAATTTTACCAAGTGTGATGTTATGTAGAACACTGAAACCAAATGGAAAATTCTCTGGTAAGTTATGGGTTCAACAAAGACAGAACGAATCGAACACCTTAAGTGGATCTGTGATCAACTCTGCACAGTCTTCAGTTAAAAAAAAATAATTGGAAATGTGACAGCCAAAAATTATTTGAAAGAAAGCTTTGTCGTATATTTTGTGCTTCATTATTCAAGGAAAAGGTTTTTCATGGAAACGGTTTGATCCTGAAATTTTATTTTCATTTTAACTCACTGCGTTCGCACACATGAAAATTATTTTCTAAACCGTTATAGGAACTTGCACAACACGACAACCACAGTCAAATGGGTTGGTAACTCACGGAGAGCCAATATAAGCTTTATTACTGTATTCGAGCACTACGTGTATAAACGGTCACATTGCTTTTAGTCCACAGAAATACGATACGCGAAGCTATATCCTCATTAAGCTAGTACACTTGCACAATACATATGATACGGTTAAATTATAGTGAAAGCACTGATTATAATCATACAAAACTTGGCTGTAACTAAAAGATAGCAAAACGTTCGCGTGTCCCATCACGCGTGGAAACTTAATGATAGCAATTAGATACCTAGGCTAGATGAAACTGAAAGCCGTGCAGATATATCTTCTTGAATATACAAGTCTTTGGCGTAATCGGATTTCCATCGCCCGTGTAATTTTAATAACCTGTCTGATACAGGGCCGCTAGGTGAAGTTACGGCAGCGGTTGCCCCACCAGACCTAAGACTGTGTAACCCAAAAAGTTCGGAGTTGTAACCTAGAGCCTTGAGAGCTCCAAAAAGATTTCTCGACACCTAGAATACGAAATTCCTTTGTTCCCTAAAACATAAGTATTATAATTTGTCTGAAATACTAACTGCCTGATTAGGAGACTGTCTGCATTATGGTCCATTCTTGCAGCAGACATATACCTAAGGACCATACTAACTGGACAAGTGGCATTGTCCGTTCTAGCAATAATAGCTTTATTACCTTCCCTGTAGACATCTGTTTTACTATTTGGTATAACAATGGACATATGGTCATCTGCGAAAGTTATATGCGAAGCTTTGATATTTGCTAACTCATTGAATCTGAAGAAACCTGCAAAACCTAAGAGAACTATGACTGAACTTCGCAGATCTTTTAGATTATTAGCGTCTACCTTGCCATGTTTAGCAACTATTCTCTTGACCATATCCATATCAATAGAGAGAGGGAGCTTCCTATTCTTCCGTTGTGTGCCATTACGTTTCGCGGCCTCAACAACATTTCTACACACTCCGGTTTTCAAAGGATCATTACTACAAGTTACATCTACTACATCGTGTAGCCATACTAACAGTGCTGGGAGAACCAGTCTTCCTGTGAAGCTAGGACAAATAGGCCGCTACAACAACAGGCTCTTGTGGCAAAACGAATTGAGCCTTAACATCATTGCACCAACGCATAAATTTTCGACACTCAAGTAAATATCTATTCATCGTCGAAGGTTGTCTGGCCTTAAACTGATCAGTAATGAGGTGCAGCTTGAAGGGAGCTAAAGATCCATAGAGACTTGCCCAACAGGACTGAGCAGAGATGGCCTGTTGAGGAAAACAAAAGGATTAACACATAACAGAAGGGTGTAGAGGTGGAACAACCTTACTCACTGATTCATGGTAAAAAGGAAATAAGTACTACAACCCGGGTGCTATTAGTTCTCAACACCACTACATTCATTAAATGAAGATCAAAAAGGGCAATAAATAACACAGCACTATTGGAGTGCTATTCGTTGTCGACACAACTTCTGCACATTGACACATGGCAGAAAAGAAATAAATACCTCAACACTGGTAAGGTGCTATTCGTTGTCAGCACATCTACCTCAAAATGATCAAAGTGAAATAAATAACGCAACACTGCCAAGGTACGATTCGTAGTCAGCACAAATTCCACTCGCTAGATTGTGGCCAACCTTTCAGATTCTTACCCCGAAGGAACGAAATTCAATCTTAAAGCCACTACATATCCCGGAGTAGTTGGTGAACGCAGAATAGAATTGTGATTTCGCCCGTGCGTCAAAGCTTGAGGCATAGACAAAACTCTTAAATCCTGGATGAAACTGCAATAAATATTGGTTAACAGGGGCCAAAACACGGCTGACTTCCACAGTGGAACAATAAGGGTGCCCTTGGCTCCCTGACTATACATATAGGCAAGCGTTCTGGGAATAAGATAAACTGGCGGAACTAACCAGCAGTTCTCAACTTCCCACAACTGCATAAATGCGTCAATGCCCGACGTTTCCGGGTTCCAAAATCTAGAAAAATATCTGGTGATTTTTCTGTTGTAATACGTGGCAAAACAATCCACCGTGTGGGTACCCCAAAGACTATCCAAGTCTTTGAAGACGTCCTCAGTGACCTGCCAATCGTCAAAATCCACCAGTTTGCTAATAAAATCTGCCCTGGCATTGCGATCTCTAGGAACCCATTCAATATCCAAATGAATGCTGTGTTCGTAACATATCTTGAATATTTTTAACGCAATCGTACGCGTGTGTAACTCGAGTTTCATGCTACCGACCTCAACGATTTTGGCAGTGGCCTGGTTATCGGTATACCACTTAATATGTGATGAACTTAAAATAGGAAGGCAAGACAGAAGTGAGAATTCAATTGCCCTTAATTCTCGCCACGTAGAACTTCTACTCCTTTCGTCCTGCGTCCACATTTTGTGGCAAACAAGCTCGCCGTCATTGATATAAGAAACAGCTCCACAGGCAATATTACTAGCATCTGAAAAAGTTACTTTCTGAGGTTTGCGGAAAACAAAGCAATTTTTAAAATTGCGTAGATGGATATTGTTCTTCCAGAAAACGATTTCATCCTTACAATACTCGTCTAAAATCATGGGTGTATCCCAATGCTCAGCAATAACAATTGTCATCTGACAGTGTCTGGTAGTAATTCTGGGTAAATTTCCAGTAACCGGACATGTAGACATAACTTTCCCGACAAATGATGACAATTGTCTAGCCGAAATTGTGCATTTTTGAGCTTCAATAAAAGCCACACAATCAACGATACCTTGGACCCTCCTGGGTGTAATTCTAATAGTACCAAGAGTGGAGTTCCAGACCAATCCTAACCAAGTAATAATTTGCGTTGGTTCCCAAATTGACTTTTCGCTATTTGTTATAAATCCGGCTAAACGTATGTCAGAACGAACCCTACTAGCTATAATATTTGCTGAATTATAGTCGTCAGCTATGGACCAACCATCATCTAAAAATACCGCGATGTAAATACCGTTAGCCCTCCACCATCCAACCAAAGGGCGGAGTATCTTTGTAAAGATATAAGGAGCTACAGAAAGGCCAAAAGGAAGAACTGTGAAAACGTAAAACCGCGTCTCCCCTTGAAACTCCCATGAAAAACCTAAGAATGTTTGATGTGGTTGGAAGATCTCGACGTGATGATAGTCACTCTTAAGATCAAAAGAAAACATAACCATTCTTGCGAAACATAAGAGAAGCAATTTTCCAATCATCGTACTTAATCCTCAGTGTCTTAATGAAATGATTAACATATCTTAAATCAAGAATTAACCTTTTCTTTCCATTAGGCTGAACGGAAACCGACAATGGATTGACGACATGGGGTTTGTAAGACAATTGCTTTATGCGTTCGGACTTCAGTAGCTCAGTGATAGAATTCTCTACGAAGTCAATATTTTTCAGGGCAGAAGCGTTGTTCTTTGAATAATATGCAGGCGGCACATCCCAGAAAGGCAAACGATAACCAAATTTAATTACGTTTAATATGAAGGATGAAGCACCTAAAAATACCCAAAATTCTAAATTTTTCTTTAAATTGCCCTTTACATTGTTATCCCGTCCTAGATCTTAGTCGATTTCAAAACGATTCAGTACCTGAAGTACATCCGTAAACTTGTCGAATTCCTTATGAATGTCCGATTCCCTTAAGTCCGGTTCCTGAAGCGTTTGTGGTGGTGGAGGCTGGGGCAAAGGCGGTTGGCTTGTACAGGCCGAAAGGGCGGGGGTAGAAGCTGGAAGCCCTGCAATCTTTGGCCCAGTGACCTGGCCTTCCACACCTGAAGCAGTCCCCATGTGCATAAGAGCTTGGACGGCCTGCGGGTGTCAAGATGGGACGAAAATATGAATAGTTAAGTAATGACAAATAACAACCAAAGAGCAAAACTTGCTAATTAACACAAAAGAAAAGGAGGGGCGGGTGGGCGGGAAAGCAGAATACAGTAAAGCTATATTGGTGACGCGAGAAGTGAAATAAGCATACGGCTACTGCACTATATAGCAGTACATGCTATGACACCTTACTCCCATGAGGTACAGAAATCATGCATACTTGACAAGTACTACGTAACAGTAATGCACACGAAGGTGAGATAGAAAACAAAGTGTGAACACTGACGTTCCGTAATCAACTCCTATAGAAAATACATTTTGTTGTAATATTGCGCATATTTGACACGACTGGGTTTTTTCTCTTCACGCACGTAATGAAATAGGAAGGGGTTTTTGCCTCTAATAGCAAATATGTTGTTTGTTTCAAAAAAATTTTCCCTGGAAAAGGTGGCCTTTATGAATTCATCATGTTTCATAACATGCGAGCTTAAAGCAGTTTCGTGTCAAAATGAGGTTAGCGTCTTTCTGTTGTGCTAACTTAAATATAAATATACATTCTGCCTCGTGAGTTTGTTATTCTCGTTAACCAGCAATGGCCTCGAAAGTCATTGCAACGCGGATGGCGTTTTAGTGCATCTTTTATGTTGTTTGTTTCAATAAAATGTTTCGCTGGAAAAGGATTTTCGAGCTTAAGGTTGAAATGTGATACGGGAAGATATTTTTAGTATTGCTCT
>NC_090873.1:41387738-41395238 GCF_036669935.1 Montipora foliosa | reverse complement strand
GCACATAACGATGAATTTTCAATTCTCTCTCTACGCTTCCAACTTACTCACACCAGTTCAATTCCTCGACAGTTACTACACATTTTTAACGCGAAACGACGTGAAATAGTTTCGTAGTGATATAAATAACGCGAACTTGTATTTTTAAATGAAGTCCTCGTAGCCGCCGTCGTCCTCGTTTCGTAAGCTCCCTAATATTTCCCTGGCAGTACGGCCCTCGCGCTCGGTTAGTAAGAAGTTATTAAGGGGTCACCCAGAAGTCATACCAGCAGAGGCCCTTTGGCTCACAGGTCCTCACACGTTCGTACGACGAAACAGATCCTTTTCTGAGGTTAAAAACCTGGCTACTGGCCTAACTCTTTTTCCTACTTTCCCAACCGCGAGAAAACCGCGGTAAATCAGCCATCGCCAAAAAATGTTTTTTTTTTCTCAAAAAATATTTAAAGTTAGGGGGAAAAAATACATCATTTTAAAGCTAAGAAAATAAGCTTTCCAACAGCATACAACTTATTTACAGACAACTGAAACATTTTATAAAAGCGAAAGTCGAACGAAAAAATTTAAGAAAAATAACAGTAAAATATGTTTTCTAGGCAAAATTTGGTCATTTTAGCGTTGATTACGAATTTTTGGATGCAAAACTAATATTTTCTGCAATTTATCTGCTTTCTTGGACATAAATTCGACCGAAAACTGATAAGGCATGAATATTTTTAGATTTTTAGGAATAATAGATAACGTGGTTCAATGCGTAATGTGATAATGCGATAAAAGTGTCAAATTTGCGACCCATTGCTAACGGCAACGGAAGCGATCGCATTACGAATAATTAACCTCTGTTGCCAAAAACCACCCAAATAACCGGTCAGTGTAAAACGCAGACTGCAGACTGCAGACTGCAGACCAGGGATAAAATGCAGACTGAGGGTAAAATGCAGACTGCAGGTTAATAAAATAATAATGAAAAAAGAGTTATAAGAGTGTTAGTAGCCGTTTGTACTTTCACACTGAAACCCCAACACAGCTCCCATCGCTTTGGTTGCCCCACCGCATGTTTTAAATCCGGATTTTTATCGAACTCTGTAAGAATTGAAGCTGTTTGAATCCTTGTTGTTTGAAAAAGGACAGTTTCGTTAAGTGAGTTGCTTTTAGGCAAAGAAGTCACCACCCCGTAATTCAACTGTCCATTTTGCTGCACTGAACAAAGTAATCTAGTAATTACCCAATAACTCAATTTATTTTGACACGCATGGCTACAGTACCAATTAACAAAGACAGAGATAACGTGGATTTTGCAACCATTTAACGTTTCAATTCAGTCGGCTTAAGCCAGTATGACTGGTGTAAAAATTTCTTATTAGGATCCTTTCATTCGCTTTCGTGTACGTTATGTTTATCCTTTAGTTCACAAGCTCGTTTGTTTTGCATCTGGAAGATGTAATTTTCAATTATAACCTCTCCCTAGCGGTTATCACGCATAGCTTAACCAATGAAATCCCCGCGTCCTAATTGCTCGGAATACATGAAATTCTTTGTGCATTTCGTTGCACCGAAAAAAGACAACCGAGATTATTCAGGTATTCGAAGTAATAATTGTTGGTTTTTCGATCTATTTCCCTCGATGTACCGGTGTGACAAATAATTTGGAACATTGCAATGCATCTGGAAGCGCAAAAACAAAGCACAGATGATTTCAACGCGTACGATCGCATCCCCAAAAGGTGCAGCGACCTGCAGTCATAATAATGTGAGTTGTTGACAGATGTAAAACAGCATTGTCTTTCAAACAATCTTTATTTTATCCTTATGACTCGTTTTTTTATTATTAATATTTATTTTACCCTCAGTCTGCATTTTACCCCCGGTCTGCAGTCTGCGTTTTACACTGACCGCCCAAATAACCGATTTTTCGACGGAAAATTCATCCCAGAGGATAAAACTATTCACTGGACATGTAATAATGGTAGATATGTTCGAGCGAAAGCGAAAACAAGCGAATATTTTGACGGAAAACACAATAATGTGAGATCAAAGGAACATGTGGTGAAGACACGCAATTGCGGCATCGCTTCGACAATAATCTTACCTTTTCAGCGATTTTAACGCTTGAAATTCCATTCAATCCACCTTGTCTAGTCTTTGAATTCACTATTATCGCTGCCCTGCGAATCTTCAATGTTCTACATAACAGCACACTTGGTAAAAGACGGCTCGACGGGCGACAGATTGTTGTCGCCTGTCTTGTTCAGTATCCAATTGATTTGCCATTTTTGAGCTTCATAAGGGTATATTTTGTTCAAAGATCCACTAAAAAGCCATTCGCGTTACATGACTTTCGACGCCATTACAGGTTAAGTTAATGATTCTACTGTGTCCACCAGAGAAATGTACGCATTTCCACTACCCTCTCGATCCTAAGAAAATACGCGCAGCAGGGCTCTATGCACAAAGACACCACTTAGCAGGGGAGTGACAGGCAAGACTTTTACCGACACGGAAAAAAATAAAACGGAGAAATTCTACCCATTTTCCAACTGGGATTGCCGTATTGCCATACGGCAACCCAGTAATGAATTGCTTAATAAAGTAAATTGGCCATCGTAGAGAAATATGAAAGCTTAGCGTTAACCAATCGTCAAAGCCGCGGAATTAAACCAGATTGTGGAGGAAAATTCAATTTAAAACTTCCATCTCATGCTAAAACAACGCCATCATTGCTAGGGGCATATAATTAGTCCTAGCATAGTACTACGAGAAAGAATCACGAATTAAAAAAAATGAGATGCCATCATTGATTCCGTGAGGATAAAATATGAGCCTTAGTTTTAAATTTGTGTTGGACTCTCCTTTTTTCCTTTGCAACTGCCCTGCGACATGACAGGGCTTTCTGTGCTGGGGAGTGGTGCCGCAAGCGATAAAAATGAAATGTTTTAAATCCTGCAATTCTGCCGCGCTGGAGTCGAATTTATGGCTGGTATTGAGTTCATCACGGCAAGGGCGCAATGGTTAAAATCGGTCCGATTCACATCTGAAAAAATAACTAAGCGCTGGACATCTTTGGGTTCACTTGACAGCGGCGGTCAAGGATATAAGGTGAGGTCCGTAGTGGATAAGGCTTAGGAAAACACTTTCTGGCGTTTATAGCCATATTTCTAGACACAAGAGATTGTAATGTTGAAAACCGAGAAGGGTAAAAGGACACTTAGTGACGCTTATAAAAAAGGAAAAACATCCAATTAGTGGAATGTGTGTTATAACATGTCAGTAACGAAAACTTACAACGCAACGACCAGTAACAAAACACGTAAGATAAAACGACTTAAAAAGGGACGAAATGCAATGTCTTCGTTCGTGTCTTCGCAATAATCGGGGAATCCCGTCTCAACACAACGAGCATTTTGGTCCGAAACGTTTTCACGGCGACCAGTTTAGCACTCCTCTTCCTCTTCCATATGAAGGCTTTGCTCTTGCTGCTTCTGTTCCTGAAAACAAAGCAGAAAAAAAACAACAACAAAGAAAAACAAGGTAGGTAGACTAAGTTAGGTTGGTCGGCTACGTAATACTCTATTTGGATGAAACATAACAAGAATTTCCATAGGGGCGTGTATGTAATAGGAATAAAACTAGTTTACCTAAATAATAATAATAATAATAATAATAATAATAATAATAATAATAATAATAATAATAATAATAATAATAATAATAAAGGTTTATTAGCATTTCAAAAGAATGAATTGGCTCTTCTATGCTCAAAAATTCCTATTCTACTCTAATTACGCAAAAACATGGCATAATATAATTTACAATAATATCACATTCTAAAATTAGGAATTAAAATATAAACAAGCTAAAATGTAAATGTAATAAATGGGCTGCAATTCATGTAACTTCTAATCTCTTTCGAGCATTATTGACAAGATATGATGTTAAATTTCTCTTAAAAGATCGAAAGTCAATACAGTTCCGCAAATAACTTGGTAATGCGTTGAACATGGCTGCTGAGCTGTCTTGAAAGGTGCCACTTTCGATAGGCACCTTTAACTTGACTTCACAGGACGAGCGTAGGTCTCGTGCTGGTATGTGTTGTTCGAGTTTCAAGTACTGTGGCCAATAGTCGAAATATAGTGCTTTGAATACGCACTGTAGTAACTGATAACTTCTACGCTCTATCAGCGGCAGCCAACCCAGCTGCAGGCAGTCAGTAAATAGTAGAAATGCTGTCGAGGGGAAGGAAGATGTTCAATTATGCTTGCGGTAATTTAACGACGGTTCGTGCGTGGAATTGAAGGGAGATTTTAATAGGTCTTAGCCTTTTTCATTGAACGATTTCGAATGTTATTTTTTGCCGCGTGAAAGTGAAGTTAACTATAAACAGAGCAGGCTCTAATCTTCATACCGGGCATCTAACAAATGACTTTTTATTATACAGATACATGTACTGATGAAATACCAGGATTTCTCCTTTTACTAAAAAATCATATCTTCACCGCGCGCAGTGAACATATCATTTTTATCTTTCACATGTGAAAATAGAGGCGTAGTCATGGTAACGAACACGATTAGCCAATAAAACGCGAGCTTTTTCTTCATTGTAAGATACTTTTAATATAATTCTTCTCAACTACATTAACATTTTTATTGCAAAATTTTACATTATCATGATTTGTTTTTCATAACTTTCATATCTTGTTTCATATTACAAAACATGCGTGTTTTAGCGCTTCGTGACCACTTTTTCATCATTTCGAAAATGAGTAAAACAAGTTGTTTTAAATCTGGACATTTCATCAATATCTATATAATACACAGAACATTACATGGCCACTTGTGGATACGAATTTTCTCTTCGAGTGCTGAAAGTATCTCGCACGAGTGAGCGAGGCGAACGAGTGAGAGAGACTTTCAGCACGAGAAGATAAAATTCGTAGCCCCAAGCGGCCATGTAATATCGTCTACTTATTATTCCACTGTTACGCCATTTTACCATATTTGACCAAGAATGGTTTACCCTCTCTTCAGGGTTTTATTGCCAGGACAGGGCGTGTTTATAACATCGAACTCCATATTGCCAGGAAAAGAAACAAATTAAACAATCATTTTAAAAAGTGGGAAAAGTTAATTAGTGTTTTTTTCCGATAAGTAATGTCACCATTGTCTTTCATTATTAGTGTAATGTTTAAGGTGAAGTCATTTCGTCATTTCGTCTATACAATCAAATAAAGGACATTTGGCTGGCTTCCTGTGCTCTTTACGTCGTTCGCAAGCGCCCTGAAGGACAGATGATGCATTTTTTAGAACCACTCTTATAAGCTTAGTTCCCACTGGCGACATACGGATCATAAGCATAATCATAATCATAAACATAAACATAAGCTTCTTATATTCTAGTGGGGACGGCCGCTCTAAAAACGTAAAGCATTTCCTCGAAGCTGGCCGCCATCTTGAAAATGAACCGACCCGAAAGTACTGGTCCTAGACTTTAATTGGCCAAAACACAATGACCCGATTGCGTCATTATGTTTCTCATTATGTCGTTATGATTTTCGCGTTCTCACTGCAAAGAAAAGCGACATAGTCATAGTCAAAGCCATAATCATAATCATAATATCACTAACGCCAATACTGTCAAAAGTGGCCGAAGAGTATGTGGTTGAGGAATACATCAAGCCAGCCGTCCTGGTCAAAGTTGATTGGAATCAATTTGGAACGGTTCCCAATTCCTCTACTGCGCATGCTCTCATTAGTATGCTGCACACATGGTATCAGAAGACCGACGGCAACAGCTCTACGGTCCGTGTAGTTCTATTTGACTTCAAGAAGGCTTTCGATCTGATTGATCACCGCATTCTATTGGAGAAGCTTAAGAACTTTGACATGCCTGAGTGGGTTCGTCTCTGGATTGAAGATTTCCTCACTGATCGGCACCAAAGAGTCAAGCTCTCTCAAGACTGCTTCTCAGAGTGGGGTAGAGTCCCTGCCGGCGTACCACAAGGGACTAAGCTTGGTCCCTGGCTCTTTGTGGTGATGATCAACGACCTCCACGTCGAAGGCGTTGATCTATGGAAATATGTCGACGACACCACCATAAGTGAAACAACCCACAAGAGTGATTGTAGTCAGATCCAAACAGCTGTAGATAATTTAGTTGGGGCAGCTCAGGCAGATCGGTTCCAGCTGAACGAAGCAAAATGTAAAGAGTTGCAGATTTGTTTTGCTAGATCTAAGCGTTCATTTCCACCTGTCGTCATCAATAATAAGAACATCGAAGTTGTTAAGAGTGCCAAACTTTTGGGTCTCTTCATCTCTGACGATTTGAAATGGAACGCGCATGTTGCTGAGATAGTTAAGAAGGTAGCGTTCAGACTGTACTTGCTGAGGCAGTTAAAACGAGCGGGCCTCGACCCGCTCGAACTTGTATGTTTCTACACCACATGCATTCGGCCGGTCGCCGAATACGCCTGCAAGACCTTTCATAATAGCCTTCCCATATACCTATCAGATGAACTGGAAAGGCTTCAAAAACGCGCCTTTCGTATCATCTATCCCACCTTGAGCTATTCCGAAGCGCGCGTCGCCCTGGGGCTGCCGCTATTAAGCGCTCGAAGAGAGGAACTCACCACGCGCCTCTTCGATAAGATCCTTCAAGACCCCAACCACAGGCTCCATCACTTACTGCCGCCAAAGAATGAATGCCAAGTAACTCTCAGAAAAAAGAGGACTTTCAATGTCCCTCTTTGTAAGACAAATCGCTTTCAGCGGAGCTTTTTAATGGCAAATTCTTCCCGTTCTTAGCTTTTAGTTCTCGGTGTGCAATCTTGCTTTTAATATATTTTTAATATATTTTTAGATTTAAATTTTAGATTTAAATTTTAGATTTAAATTCTAGATTTAAATTTTAAATAATTTTAGAATCTTTGTTCGATTGTAAATAGCCGTAATTCAGCCCTTGGCTGCAATGGTTTTATTTAATAAAGCTATCTATCTATCTATCATCTAATCATAAGCCAAAAAATGGTCGATCATTTTCTTACGATTATGATTATGTTGATCATAAGGGCGCCTATGATTATGTTTCTGGACATTCCCACTAAGATATAAGCGACATAACAGCGTTATGTTCGTGCTTATGATTATGATTATGATCGTTATGTCGCTAGTGGGAACTAGGCTTTACCAGAGGTGACCTTTTGAGGGTAAAAATCCGTTAAAAATGGGCAATTACACCATTTTTCAGATGTTCGAAAATCCTAGGACAGGCAGGCAAGCAAGAAATTTTACAACAAATGTTCCGAAAATTCTAGATCTCAAATCGTCTTCCGAACAGTTATTTTCCGAAAATTGCGTTGGGTGCCCCTGAAAAATGGGGGTCACCGAGTTTATTTTCTAGATATAAGCAGCTCTCATGTTGCCATGGTAACCTACTACATCACAATAGTGGGCGCATTTTGTTAAACAATAGTTGTTGTTTCATATAGTACCACATCATTGCTGTTACGT
>NC_090873.1:41352738-41375238 GCF_036669935.1 Montipora foliosa | reverse complement strand
AGATTTCACACCAAGCAGCATCAGCATAGTCAAATAACGGCTGCACGATTGAGGTATGTACTTATTTAGAAGCTTCCAACGTGAGGCATGCTCGTATCCGAGATAGGAGCCCAAGCCGACTACTGACTTTGCTACTCACATACTCAACATAATCTTTCCAAGAGAGTGTTTCGTCCAAAAAGACACCTAGATAACTAAATTTAGGTACCTTTTCCAAGATCTTTCCATGTAGCTGTACACAAAAATTTGGTGATTTCGCAAGATTTTGCCGACTCCCAAAAAGCATTGTTTTAGTTTTACTGTGATTTAGAATAAGCTTGAAACTACATTCTATCCATTTTCCAACTCGATTTAGGTCGTCCTGCACTACCTAATTGATCTGCGAAGAACAGAGGCTGGTAAAACATAATACCGTATCGTCCGCATGTACATATTAATTATAGAGCAGTTTCCTAAACACTGGAGCAGGTCATTTATGTATAAAACAAAAAGAAGTGGTCCTAGAATTGCGCCCTGCGGAACACCAAACTGGATGGGTCGGCAGGAAGACAAGTGCTTCCCAAAAAATACTCTTTGTGGTCGTGTCGTAAGATAGTTTCGGTACCAATCCAAACTGCTTCCTTTTACTCCATAGTGTTCTAGCTTGTAAAGAAGACATCCATGGTCTACTAAATCCAACGCTTTTTTTAAGTCAATAAACACAGCTCCGGTGCTCATTTGCCTATCCATGTGATCTAAAATATAATCGGTGAGATAAACTATTGCTGCAGTTTCTGTGGAATTAGGAACTTTGTTAAGGTACGGGTGTACATGTAATTGTTTGCAGTGCAAAGCACTTTTGAACTTTTCAGGAAAAAAGTGTTAAATGATAATTTTTTATTATAACTAATACTACTATTATCATTAATAATAATAATAATAATAATAATAATAATAATAATAATAATATTATTATTATTATTATTATATATATAATATAATATAATAATAATATATAATATAATAATAATAATAATAATAATAATAATAATATTATTATTATTATTATTATTCGATTCTCTCCAATTGTTGGGTGTTCTACTGGGTAATGTTTATTGTGTCTCAGCAACTCCCCGTAGCTTAGAGACGACACTTTCCGCAACAGGTGAGCAGTTCCAAGAATGGCCGATAATTGTACACTTCCAAGGAACTCAGGTACATCTACAATCTTGGACAAAATTGTTGAGAAAACTCTGCTTTTGGACTAAACTCTGATCACGAGTATGAAAAATAAGCTCTCTTTTTGCCCCCACCCCCCCTGATCAATGTTGCTAGATGAAATAAAGCATGTCGAACCTGGGCCTATCAACATTGGTTGTAGGGGGGAGGGGGATCGCTAATAATGTGCGATATTGAGGACGTAGTGCGCAAAATAACCCCTGTTTTTAATATTCTCAACCCTTTTTGTCCAAGATTGTCTGGGGATCATTTTGCCCAAGAACACAAAGCGCGTGTATGTATGAGTTCTGTAAGTACAAAAAAGATAATATATCAGTCGTGGGCATGTCGTCATGGTATTCGATTGACAATTAGAGTTAATTAACCCTAATAAAGAAAAACAATGTTACGTCATCATTGAGGTTCATTATCAAAACAACTGGAAATGGTACATAAAAGGCATGTTGACGACGCTTTAGGAGCGTATATTTTATTACAGGTTCAAGGTCATAACGACAAAGCTAAAGATGTTGCTGAGGAAGTAGGAGTTTCATTAGCAACAATCTTTAGGATCAAGAAAGGTGTCCAAGGCCTTAAAAGGGAAGTTGTCACGCTGTTCGTTGGTAAAAGCCACAACTGAAGGTGTGATCAGATGTGACCCATACGATAAACTAGATGGACCCTTCTTTGAAAAATATGTCAGAGAACAGTTCACTAAACTTTTTGGGAAAGCAAACAAGAATGTGGTATCACAGGAGCAAAATAGTAATAGAGCAAATTTCTTCCGGTTGCAAGAAACCCACTTCCTGTTTGTTAACCGTGCGTCTTCGAATACGAATTGTCACGAATTTTAAGTATAACTACAAGGCATTATATTTATTTCCCCTACTGTTTTCTCAAGGCGTTGCTAATGAGTATAAACTATGCACAAAATCAATGAGATTTCTACATTTCTTACATATAGTGACGCATTTCAACGGTTAACACATCGGCTGGCTAAAAACAGATTGGTCATGAAAAATATTTCAAATCTGTTCAAATCACGTTAACCGACCAAAAATTCTCATTCCTTCCCCGTAAATCTATGTCAGTTAAAGAACACACAAAATTAACCGTTGTTAACTGTGCAATTTCCTTATTGTGTGTAATCTTACATAAATATATCTGCGATAATTTCAAATCTGTATATACATACTGATCAGTGTAAACCAAAGTGGGCAAAAACAGCTAGGGCAAGGCCGACTGGTTTTGATATAACTCCTTCATGTTGTCCTCGTTATAGGACTCAGTAGGTCTCTTACTTCTTAATCGTACTAATGTATGAATTTCACGATGTAAAAGAACAGCAATTCGCAGTGCAGTAAAGTAAAGTAAACAGAACCCTATCTTATGTAAACAATTCACGTACATGGCTAATAATGCACTACTGTAACAATGTTTGTTTCACACAATGTTATTGTATGACAAGTAATCCTCGACAACTTACTGTGTATCAGCTATGAGAAGACGAGTTTTACACACTATAAACATATGAGAGTGTTCACACTCTCATATAGACAGATATTTGATAGTTTATACCAAATACAATCTTGGACAAAATTGTTGAGAAAACTCTGCTTTTGGACTAAACTCTGATCACGAGTATGAAAAATAAGCTCTCTTTTTGCCCCCACCCCCCCTGATCAATGTTGCTAGACGAAATAAAGCATGTCGAACCTGGGCCTATCAACATTGGTTGTAGGGGGGAGGGGGATCGCTAATAATGTGCGATATTGAGGACGTAGTGCGCAAAATAACCCCTGTTTTTAATATTCTCAACCCTTTTTGTCCAAGATTGTAGCTTGCCAAACCAGGTCTTTGCACCTTTTGACATGCTTCCAAGAGCACCAATCACGATCGGTATTATTGTGACTTTCTAGGCTCCATTATTATTTATTATTATTGTTGTTGTTGTTGTTATTATTATTATTACTACATGTACTACTACTATTATTATAATATTATTCTCATTATCATTATCATTATTACTCTTATACATAAAAAAATATATATATTTGATTCCAATTGGCTGAGAGCAGTGCAGTTCAAGTGTAACACAGAGCAAAAAGTGCAATACCAGTGCAAATTACACATCGAAATTCTGGATCATGATTGGCTAATAAACAATAGGGTTTGGTCAGAACCAATCAAATCTTTTGCTTTCAAATCAAGTGCGCGCACTGGATGATGCCATTCATCGCCCTGATTGCATGATACGCATGCGTTTCTTCTGCTTAACCATCTCAAATTTTTTCATGTATATTATTAATAAGTAATCACATGATTTTTCTCATGCAATTTGGAGTAAATGAGCACTTGTAAATTTTTTCAGACTACAAATTAATTTTGGTCGTCTTTGAAAAAAAAATACTTGTGCTTATTTATCCCAAATTGTGCTCGAAATCATGAACTTACCTACACTATTATTATTATTATTATTATTATTATTCACCTCAACTATGTAGAAATTCTAGGGCAACATACCGGATAGAAAATATAGAGAACAGGCTGTTTTTGGAAGCATGGAATAATGTCTGGGATTAAAGTACTAAATTCCCCAACCCTTAAATTAAGATGACACCCACCATCAAACTACTGATCGGACCCTGAGAAAGACAGGGATGGTGGATGTTGCAGTTTTCATTTGACCAAGACATAAATATTACATTGTTTTCATTAATAATTAAAATTAAGAAAATAGTCCAAGCCAGTACCGTCCCAATTTTCTGAAGCATTCTGCAGATCCTCTGAATAGTAATGACCAGGAACAGAAGTGTTGCCTTTGAAGTAGAATCCATCGTCATCTTTTTCGCTACCTATAATTCAAATTCATACATCAGCTCTCTGGATGTACAATTTTGCACATCTGAGAGTGGGACCATGATACATTAATTAAAAAATTTCTCCAAACTTAGAGTAGCATCAAAACTGTAGAGATTCCAAGCCTACCGAGAGGAGTTGGAGTCTGTTGATTTGACGTCTTGTCTCCCGCTCTCCAGATTTTGATCAAATTCTCCTGATTTAGTTTTTAAAAAAATTGAAAACTAGGCAGAAAATTGCTATCCTTAGTGTCCTTTGGGAGATCCGTGTAAACACCACACATTGCGCAGATCGACTCATAATTATTTAAAGGTCAGCAGTCATTTTAATACACCACTAATGGCAGGTCCAAATACAGAGGGTACTATGGTGAAAAAAAGACAGAGCAGTTGGACAAATGCATGTGCCAGCAAGCAATTCATTCAGAGAGGATGAATTAATTGGAAAAAAGACACGTATATTAATTTTGCAATTTATAAGAACTTTAAAGCTTATATACTTTTTAACTCAACTATGATTTTAAAATGCAGGAAATGGTACTTGCTCGAAGCATGGTTACCAATGGTTACTGTGAACCTGGCTCCGAGCAACCAGCTCCTGGTTGCAATGTCTATGTTATGAAAGTTAAGAACTTTACTTGATAAGACGGCCCATTTGCTTGGCTAGTGACAACAAAAGATTGACAGTTTTTCTTTTTGTTCGTATACAGTTTGTAGGTAATCACATGATTTCGAATGCAATAATGGAACAAGGCTGTGCTCTAAGGAAAATTTCGGGGAGCCCTTCGGGCTCCCAAGCATTTCAGCTGGGGTGCCCAGCCCTCCAAGTTGGTCGCCCGAATTAATTATTTATTTAATTAATTATCTGAGATCAGCAACGCAGGAAGATCGTCATCCATCTTTCTCTCAACAAAACATTGCTGCTACTGCTCTGGTGATCGTCAAACTCGCTAGTGCAAGAAAATCCCGCAAACCCGTCAAATTTTTCACTTGAGAAAGACGAGAAAAGTGGCAATGCCACCAATGTTTTCAAGTTTAAAAGTGAAAAAGTAAAGATTGCGGCAGTTTTATGTAAAAACGTTTGGGTCTAATACAGGTAAACGTTTTTACTGGTTAGTTGGGTTGAAAATGAATTTTCAAAACGTGAATCAATGCCGCTTGATTCACGTGGAGCTTTTGTGAAAACTGCCAAGAAACAAAAACCACCGCGACCCAAAAGGTATCAATTTTTTTTTGAGCAAGTCATCTTGATTGGACGAAAATCATTGCTACAGGACAGAACTTAAGTATTTTTTCTTACATTATCAGCAAAATGTTTTAATAGTGGAATGAGCTTTTTGTGGATTCGGTTTGTCACGAACTAAAGACAACGCGGGATTGCTCTGTTTCTAAAACAACAACAAATGACATGATATCTTTCCTTTTTTCTTATTTCGTTATTTCATATACTGGGGAAAAACAACCATAACCTAAATGTATTTTAGCCAAGCAGGCGCAAAAACTGCGATTCCCGGGTTCATACAAAAGTAAATTACACCGCTTCGCCGGCCGCGCTTTACCGCTGTCAGAGCAGAAGTAACAACTCTTTTTTTAAACTATAACCAAGAAATGCCAAACTCCACGTTCCAAATTTAATGCTATGTTTTTTGAGAACGAATCGAAATTCGTGCGGCCACCGGCCGTCACGTGCAAAGTCACAGATTATGTTACATGTGAAATCATGTGGAACGGCCTTTAAACCGACTGTTTACCCGGGCGACCGGGTAGTTTTTCTCACTCGCCCGAAATCAAATGTTAGTCGCCTCAGGCGACCGGGCGCCGTTAGAGCACAGCCTTGTGGAATAAACATTTTTAAAAGACAACCAAAATTGCATGAGCCCGTAGGGCAAATGCAATTTGTACCCTTTGAAAACAAGTGCTTACTACCGTATTTATTCCAAATTGCACGAGAATAATCATGTGATTACTCATTAATGATATACATGAAAAAATTCAGGATGGTTGAACAGAAGAAATGCCTGCATGTCACACAATCAGGGGAAAATTGGCACCATCCAGGGTGCACGCTTGATTTGAAAATAAAAGATTTGATTGGTTTTGACCAAACCTTATTGTTTATTAGCCAATCATAATCCAGAACTTCAATGTGTAATTTCCATTGGTATTACAGTTTCTGAACTGATATTTCACCTTTTTGCACTTATGTTACACCTGAACTGCACTGCTCTTAGCCAATCAGAATCGAGTAATTTTTTCATGTATATTATTATGTTAACAAAAGTTGAAAAGTAAAAGTTAACGTCTCTTGGTAATAGCACATGTAACAATTATAATAAAATTCAATTAATCTACAATCATGTACAGGTGTACATGTATGTGTTACTTTTCCAAAAAATGGAACACAGCACCTAAAAATGCTTTATAAAAAGCACCTGTCTCTGCTTACCTTTATAGTTATACTGCTCTATGACTGACTGAAAAATGAAAGAGAGTTTACAGCATGAAATGTTAGAATCTACTTTAACATTTGGAGCCCACTGACCATTCAGACAAAAAGAATTTAAAGAGATTTATCAGTACACTGTAAATGAACTGAGCGTATTTGGAAAAAAACCCAAGCGCTCCCACGCAGGAGTTGATTGTTGAACCAGTGTGGCCTGCTGTAGTTCGGATACTCTAGCTACCTTACCTTCATACATATAGTAAACACCTGCAGATAAGCCGCACCTTTTTCCCAAAAATCTTTGCTAGAAATCAGAGGTGCGGCTTATCTGCGGGAAAATTTGAAAAACGCTGCTTCTGGTGTCCAGTTTTTCACCTTAGCATCCAATCTGATACCTGGTTACTAAGCTACGAACGTTCTGCTAATGCTCTTGTTGTAATGCAAAAATCTATGGAAAAACTGTGTTGAATGAAGAAAGTCCCCTCAACAAATACCAGAAAAATATCAATCATAGTTGGTTAGTAAGTTCAAAGTTGGTAAAAATGATGTCCACACTACTTCAATTACCACTGACCTACACAAGACTTTAAGGCTTGGGGTCACATATGCAAAAATGTATATGTTCTGCATTGTACTAGCTCACAATATCTTTGAAAGGGAGATGATACATTTATTTGCCTTCTTGAATCATGAATGATTAATTTTAACATAAATACAACTGCATAATATTCTCATTCATTAACAAAGCCAATCAACATAACCATCTCCCTCGCTCTACAACAAGTTAAAGGACAACAATTATTTACTGAAAGAACAATTAAACTAAATTCCCTTGTTTGGTCTGTTGATTCCTGTTTGTAAATATTTAACAATAATATTAATCCATGCGCATGCATTGGATACATCGAGATGGTAAAAAAACCAATGAGGCACGTAGTGCCGAGTTGGCTATAACCAGTCTCATATCCGACAATTGTTTTATTTAATTCCTTGAACTCCAAAAGTTTGGAAGCACGAAATACAAACGAAAAAGTGAGAAAATCCGAGCCAAATCGAAAAAAATTGATGAAGATGAGATGTTTTGTAATACCTTTTGGTCAGACAGAGGCAGGCTCATCACAAAAACATTTCTTGCCTTTTCGTGTACTTCTAAACACCAGAATTGATCCAAACTTTCCGCAAAAAGTCTTTTTGCTTTGTTCAGAGAGAAATTTCACTTTCCTGAGAAAAAAAATTTGGCTTAGCAATGCTTAGTGCAATCAATTGCTATATAAGGTCAAACTTAAGTAGTGGTTTATGAGCTGATAACCAAGATGGAGCGAACCAATCAGAGCACGAGAAATGCATTAACCAAGGTTGAAAATCTAATAACATGAAATATCTTTAAAGACATACATGTAAGTTGTTCCAGATAGGGTAGTGACCCCTACGTACATACATGTACACATTCTATGAATTGGGGCACAGTAACTGGTAAAACTGAATCATGCAAAAATTGCACAACAGAGGAGCTTAAACATGAAGATGCACTATAAAGGGGGTAGCTTTAGACTCAAGCACAACTGATAATCCAGGATGGCAGTCAACAAACAGCGTTCAAAGAGATGAAAGACTCACATTGTATAAGATATTACCAGGGTAATTACACCTGTAATATATTACAGACACATTGCTGTTGGAGTTTTATTATACAAATTATCCCTGAACTCTGTATACGTCCACTAGCCATCCTCATGCACCATAGGTACCACGCCTTTTGTACAGTCGTTGTTTTTGCGTTTAAAACCTAGTCCTCAGGAGTGCTGCAAGCATGAGGATGGCCAACAATACGCAAAACTCAGTGATGTCTCGATCAACAGCACTTTTTGTTAGAACAAAAGATGCTGGAGTAACTGAAGAATACCAAGTCACTGTTGCGTTCTAATGTAGTGGTCTTGTTCGAAGAACAAGGCATATATAAACAATACTTGCCATTCACAGGCAAATAAGTGGCCAGCGATTCTGCAGTCTAGCTAAGAATAATGCTAATTAACGACAAATCAATGTGTCTGCGTAAAATGGTTTACACATCTAATGACTTATGTTCCTTTGCAAGCTTGAACCTGAGGTATATATATTAATTAACAATTAGACCCGTAGCCCTTGCGGGCTACGGGTCAATAGCCCATGAGGCGAAGCCGAATGGGCTATTGAGCCGTGGCCCTTGAGGGCGAAGGGTCTAATTGTTTTAGTATCACCCAACTAGTCGGACAGAAAAGGCAATAATAAAGTCAGCAAATGCAAGTTGAAAATATATTTATTTGGGAATAAAACGAAAGAAAGCGTCACGCTTTTCGCTACTCGATGACTATTACTAATAGTTCTCTAGTAGCGTAGCCAATCAAAGTGCAGCATTTGCATTAGTCCACTAGTTGGGTGATACTAAAACCAATTAGTTTGGCACCCTCTGACAGTTTGGCACGTGCGCTTTCATTCATCCCAAAATAACAACATCAATTACCACATTTGTGCAGATATCGTTAACGTGATCCTAAACGATAAATTTTTCGTTCTCTAGGCATTCTTTATAAGCTTACCAGTTTCATTCCCAGCCGCGCAAAAAGCATAGCATAACATTATATATGACTGAGTTAACTTACATGTAAGCTTACGTATACAGGGTTGAAGTGAAGCTGGTGAAAAGAATCACCCAGTTACAGCGAGTAGGTGGAGATGCAAGGTATTTTCAAAAGACACTTGAATGCACTCACCCTGTCTGGACATCGACTAACATGGTGTCGAACCTCTGACCTCGACATGACATGCTTCGCATTGAAAGGACAGCTAACAAAGTCCTTGTCTGGGTGATTCTTTCTGCATTTCAACAGGTGATGTTGAAACCGTTTGGCTTTAATTAAGTGCACCTCATCGTAAGGACAGACAAGTAATTTTTCGGGATCCCATCGGGACCAGTCCTCGGGTGCAGACCAAGCCATTTTAATCGGAATTTTAAAACAACAATCAGACTGTTCCAGTGCACCTTTCGCGCGAGAATCGGGTGTCGTGCGAATCACGCACCTTCCAAAGCATGGTCAGCGGATCCACATGGGCATTCTGTAATTCACACGAAAATTCTCTTTGCGATTGTTTCCACAGATCACCCAAGCTCGAACTTTAAATATAAGACTTTGTATAGAGAAAACGGTTTCGCAAAATTGCGATTAAAAAAATATATATATATATATATCTTATCTTGCTTAAATCTTATCTTGCTTTGTCTCTGTTACAGTTTCTGGGTCGATTAAGAGCGATTTAGGTGGTTTTTAGTTCCTCTTCTTTTCCCTCTTTATACGCTGTACTCTTTTCCAAGGTTGGACACAAAGACGAAGCCGCCGAACGGAATCATTGCAGGAAAAGGGCTATAAATTCGCTCCCAAGACTTCGATCCCCTCGAACTTCCAGTTAGATCACGGACGATATCGATACCTCCGCTGCCCATTCGTCTTCTTTATTCACCACCCCCGTTTACCCAAACCTTTGGAAGAACACTTAGCGACCCGCGATTGGTCAATGGGCACAATGGTGACCATTCGTGATTCTTACGCTTAGTCTTTCAACGGTTTGGGTGCCGCGGGTTTCGAATAAATCCGAATTCGATGACTTTCGTGGTATTTCGAGGTATCGTTTCGTGATCTACGTGGAATTTCGAGGCGATCGAAGACTTAGGGGCGAATTTATGGCAGTTTTCCTTCGGCGGCTTCGTCTCGGTGCCCAACCTTGGAATAGATTATAACGAGCGAAAAGAGCAGGAGCCAACAGCCACCTAAATCGCTCTTAAATCGACCCAAAAACTGTACCAGAGACAAAGAAACACAAGATTGAAGCAAGGTTAGCTATTTTATTTTATTTTAAATCGTAAACTTTTTTTGAATTTTGAGAAAAACCGTTTCCGTTTTCCCCATACAATTCCTTATATTTCTACTCTTGCTTGGGCTACCTGTGCTGTTTCGTTATTATGAATACCTTCTTTAAAAGAGATAAAAATTTATAACAATACTTTCATAAACTTTACGCTAGAGTGGGAGGTTTTCGAAGCAATCATTTTTATCACTATTGAGGACGGTGCCTACTAATTCAAAGATATTTTTGCTCCGGCTTATTATTATGCAGGAAATGTAGATCTTAACAAGTGTTAATGAAATCCAAATTAAAAGGAAAATCTTGGGTAACCACGCGTTTTTAAAAGATAGTTCATAAATAATATTTGGAAAAACCTTTAAAATACAAAGCAATGTATGGCGTTCTTTCTCAAGATGAAGCTTAATTATGTCTCAAAAATGCACGGCTAACCCCAATTTTTTTTAATGAATACCAAGAGTACTTACTAAGATCTACTTTCTCCGGATAGTTTTAAACCGTGCAAAAACATCCCTCTATTAGTAACCATCACCAATAGGAAACCCGAGTATCTCGAGATGCGCAGAACGTATGCTTAAGAACAATAGCAGGCACTGTCCTTTAAAAGTATGAAAGTATCAAAATGGGTTGTTTTAGAACATGGTACCTCTTAGGGGTGAAAAATAATTCATGCCACGCCCACAAGACAGGATCTTGGTACTTCTTAAGGGTTCTTTTCAATATTTCCGACGAGCACCACCGTCCTTTTGATATGGTAGTCCCCCCCCCCCCCCGGGTTGTAGAATATGGGCGAAGTATGCTATAACCAGATTAATAGTTACAGATTTGAAGCAAAGAAATAGAAGGAAAGATTCACTGTTGTTTGCCCATGTTGTCATCAAACCTGAAAATTGGTCATTTTACGTTTTTGTTTTACGAGTATGGAAGAAATGTACAAAAATGCGAACTGCACGTGCAGCACGATCATTTTTTCCTCTTTTAACCAATAATATTACTGCTTTTTGCCGTTGCTGTTGCCGTAGCCTTCGTGGTTTCTTAAACCCTCCACGAAAATGAATAAGGAGTACAGCCGAACCTGTATATAATGGCCACCCTCGGGACTTGATGAACTGACCCACTAAAAATACTCTCTGGACTTTGTCAGAAGCACATGACCAAGAAACGTGTAACTGCAACTCTTTTCCTTGGAGCAAAGCTGGAGATTTTTGGACACCAATTTTATGGCCAGATATGGACAAAATAAGATCGATACTGCCCGCGCGGGCAACGAATACTAGTTTGTCTGCTTTTATCCAGACCATTTGAAAATGATGCACTAAAAACTCCAGCTCTGAACCAGAGTTTTACGCTTCTAAGTCATGCATGAGCTTTTAAGGGCGCCTCCAAAAACACTTTGTGCAAGGAAACAATGAGACAATCAATACTTTTTCAAGCAATCAATACTTCAAACAAAGTTACCAATTTATGTTTTAATTAGGTACCCACTATTGTGTAAAAGTACTGTATACTTAAAATTGACCTCTGCTCTTCTACGGTATATAGCATGGGCACTGTATTTCTATGACTTACAGCTCACAACAAAATATCTCATTCTATGATTTCATAATTATTGCCCCTTCATACTTGGCCTCTATCCTTTACAAAACTCCGTGTTAAAAAAAAGAAAAAAAAAAACGCCCGATGTGACGGAATCCGGAATCCAGCAAAATGTTACACCGGGCTTTGGATCCAGAATACAGAGCGTGGAATCCGGAATCCATTGTATATAATCCAGAATCACCAGCTTTCGATGGAATCCACGACCCATCACAACCCATTTCGGCCGATTTAATGGAATCCTTAGGTTTGGAATCCGTGATCCAGGATACGGGATCCAGAGTTTACGGGCTGGGATCTGGAATCCGCCGTGGACCTCCTGGATTCCTTCACATAGGGCGAAAAAATCATCCGTAGTTAACGCTTTTTATGTCTGTAGACAGTTCTCGCCAACTGTACGCACAAACCGATGGACAAGAATTAATTACATTTGTCTTTCTCTACGGCGCTATAATTTTACATGGTGGTGAATCCTCACTTGTTACAATGTCACGAACCTCGGACAGCAAGGGCTCATTCGGTGCAGGGGCGGATACATACTGGTTTTCTGCGTTTTACGGAAATCGGTCAGAAACACAGTGGAAAGGGGACTTTGGAGGGTTAAAATCCAAAAAGTTTCCCGGGGAGCATGCACCCGGAGCAAACTTTTTGTTGTTTTGGAAACCGGTCATTATTTATCCTAGATCCGTCCCTGCGGTGAAGTTGCCAAGTTCCATCTGGCAGAAGTTGGGAAGTTCATTTCAAAGTCCGCAATTTGTTTGTCTAATTCTCCGTGTAACTGGCTACTTCGTAACGTAGCATCCAATTTCACAACGAACTTTGCAACGTGGCGCGGTAAAGTAATGTTTAAAAAAAAAAATTGAGCTTACAGTAGCTTTGTACAAGTTGTCCTTCACATGACAGATCGCACTTTAAAAACAATAAAATACCGCATAAAATGATATATGGCTTAGCCTCCTTTCGAGGGTGACCGCTTAATACAGGGTAAAAATAACTGAATGACTGACTGCTTCAGGGTGGCCGCGGCCGGCCGCTTAAATAGGGGTGACAGCCTAATTAACACAGATAATAAATTAAGCGTTTGTATGAGCGAAACTGATCGGGACTTTCAAAACAGGCCATTCAATACTGAGCAGTTATCATGAAACAGGTGCGACTGTATTGATATTGTTACTCACGGTGGTTCCATGTTGGGAAGGAACTATCTATAACGCATCACCCAGATTTTTTTGCCGGCCATCACGCATCACGTACACGTGCATCACGTACGGAAATGAAGCTTAACTGCAGTAATCTGAAATCCATTGAATGAATTGGCGGTAATATACTGTATCCAGCGTTCGTTTTCGTCAATTAGATGTCTTGTATCGCACATCAACATTTTCAGTAATTGTATTCGAGTGAGGCGTAACTCGGACAACGAATTCATAGCTATAGTTGAGTCTGGGTAGGCGATCGGTTGCGCTGCCAAATAAGATCAGGTGGGGGGAAGAACGCATTGAACAGATTAGCTTTATCAATAGGTGTACTGACCTGCACTATTTCATGCTTAACTACCCCAGAAGTTCTAGCAGTTTTGGTATTTACTTTGTAATAAGACTACGATCCCTTTGACGAATATTGAATTACACGTTTTCGATAACGTCACTGATGAGATTGGAAAAGAGAGCTGTCCGAGCTAAAAGGACCTTGCGACCAGAAAATGTTGTTATGGCTACCAATTTGAAATATCTGTCTGTCTAGTTTCACACATCATATAAAAGAAACTTGACCTATAACGGAAATGTACAGGGCAAATCACACGTCACGCGTTTGTGATATAAAAGGTCACCTGTCCATGAAACATGAAAAATGAAACATGAAACGTGTTCGGGAGAGTCAAACTGGTCTAAGAATTTCGTTCTATGTTTCCAGACAGCTACAGATTTCTTCACTACATTTAGGATAAAAATCCGTTTAAAATGGGCAATTGTACCATGTTTTAGATGTTCGAAAATCCTAGGACAGGCAGACAAGCAAGGAATTTTAAAACAAATGTTCCGAAAATTCTAGATCTCAAATCGTCTTC
This sequence comes from Montipora foliosa, assembly GCF_036669935.1. Taxonomy (NCBI): domain Eukaryota; kingdom Metazoa; phylum Cnidaria; class Anthozoa; order Scleractinia; family Acroporidae; genus Montipora; species Montipora foliosa. The sequence continues at coordinate 41,361,179 of NC_090873.1, read as the reverse complement.
CGAACAGATATTTTCCGAAAATTGACGTTGGGTGCCCCTGGTAAAAGTAATCCCTTACGTTTCCTGAAGGGATATTTGCAATTTTTGTCACTTAAAAAGGTCACGTAGCAGTTTTGGGTGAGCAAATATTTCGGTTGGAAGTTCTTAGATGGTAACGTTCAGCTAGCAATTTTTTGAAATAAAGATTTCATTCTATAAAACTCATGAACAAATCAAATTCTTCTAGGTCATAAAAACATATCTTCAAACAGTCTTTATACATTACCAGGAGCCTTTGAAGTGTCTCTCAAAGGCTTTTGGCTTAATTTGCTCGTAGTATAGGGTGCCCTTGAAAGAAGTCAAGTCGTGTTGGACGGGGTTAATACTACTTGAATGGGTGACCGTCCGGTCAGTACCCCGAGCTGTAAATCACATTAGTTGCTTGGTAGACGGTCTGTATGATAAATCTGCATAGCGATTTGTCCGATAACTACATCTACCCCTATGATACTTATTCTTCTTCTTCTTCTTTTTAATATACATTTTTTTCTACTTTATAATTCCCAAACATTTGAGAGGAGGTAGAAATGGGGCCAGAAAAGGGGCCCAGAAAGAAAGCCAGAGAGTCGGCCAGAAAGTTCTCATGGGAACAAATGGAAAGAGAGTTGGATCTTGCTTCAACTTGGGGGAGAAATCTTTTCTGATACATATTATTGAAAAGTAGCTTGGAATTAGGTTCTGCAGTATGCAGTTTTCTGTTTTTCAAATATTCATCATTAGTATCAATATACGGGTGATTATACAAAATCGCGCGCTCTCATTGGCTCGCTATCTCGGATTATCAGCCGATAATCACCTCGACGGACAAAATGGCTTCCATTAGTCGTTTTGCCACTGTAAGCGGTGAAGATGATTTCGCGTTGAAATGTTTTTTTTTTCTCTTTTTTGAAATAATCACCTTTGTATTTATACTAAAACAATTATTCGCCTCAGGCTCAGAGATTATCGGTGAATATTCACCTCGACTTCGTCTCGGTGAACATTCACCGATAATCACTGAGCCTGAGGCGAATAATTGTTAAATATCGGGTATTAAAGAAAAGCGGGGAAGTCAAGGTGTATTAAAGAACGCACGAACATTGGATGTAAATTGTAAATAAATGACAAGGATTCTATACGTGCACTGAGCAAAGTTGATTTGCTATACTTGGATGATGTGGAACCGATCGTTGAAAACAAAGCTCACCATCATTTTAGACGACAGGTGTGGGCTCCAATTACAGTAGTTCAAATATGTATCAATAATGCTTGTTAAGTCCGATTCCTTTCAAATTTTTGTACATAAGTACCCGTTTTCTCCGTTAGCGAAAAATTATTCCAGAACGCCTTGTAGACCAAAAATCACCTAAAACAATTTCAAACGACGTAATTGTCATCAACTCATAGGATCCATTTTAGTTTTGTTTCACTATTCATCTGTAAATTTTTAATAACTGCTAAAAAAACTCATTACTTTACAAAACTGAAAGAGATTAATAATTTAACCTTGAAGGCAGCATTCTTTTGTAGGGGTCTAAATAGTCATCTCTTTTCCTTACAAGTTTCTCGCGAAAAAAGAAAAAAAGCATTTTCAAAATTGTTTTTCCCATAAAAGAATTTGCCTTTATGTTTAAAGCCTTATTTTAAAGCTAAGAAAAGTAAGCTTTCCTGTAAAAAATATAACTTGATCTCAAAGGTCGCGAGTTTTTGAGTACCCCTTATAAACAAGATTATTTCCCAAAAAATTGTCGCGAAATGGCAAAGGCAGCGTTAGTATTCTTTTAAACTGCAATGGTTGAATATGACGAATAAACAATGTATTGACATTAGAAATTCAGAAACAAAGAAAAAAAATAACGCTTAAAGCTCGCTAATATTTTTTGCTTCCACAAACAATTTTTTTTGCCCGTTTCAAGTTCATATACGTTTCTTTACTTGCTTGCATTGTAAAATTCTTAGCTGCGGTCTATGTTTTTTGACGGTGCGTCCCCGCACACATGCATCTCGACAAAAAATAAAGAAATGGTTTTGACTGTTTTCTTGTCGCTTTCAATTCGCTAGTCATTTTTCCTTTTTTTAAATTTAACCAATCAGATACAGGTGATGTGGTTGAAGTATAGTCGTCGTTTCTATAGCAATGATAGCATACACTATGGCCAAGGGAAGTGCTCGGGGAATATCAGCAGTAATGACTACAAATAAAGACTAAAAAGTAAACCAGTACTGAAGAAAAAGTAGGAGAAACGATCTCCACCAGCAAGGTGAAGTATTCAACTCAGTATTTCATCTATTGTTGCCATATTCCACACTTTACTTCAATTTAAATATCAAGTTGAGCGTCGGTACTTTTGCATTTTTGAGGTGATCCAAAGCCTTTTTGCGTTTCCATTAATTTAGATCTATAATGATGGTAAAGCGGGAAATTAGAATGAGTGTGCGATACATATATCACGTTTGCAATAACTTGGTCTTGCTACATAACTGTTCAAGGAATACTGACTTTACCTAAAGCTAAATTTGTCCAAGATCATTAATTCCTGAAAAAAAGAGGGACGAAAACAAAGTTTAAGTTCTCATGGGAACAAATGGGAAGAGAGTTGGATCTTGCTTCAACTTGGGGGAGAAATCTTTTCTGATACATTATTGAAAAGTAGCTTGGAATTAGGTTCAACAGTATGGAATAGAATGATCGAAGAGTCATTTTAGTCTTCTCCTTTCTTTCCAGTTTTCCGCTTTTCAAATATTTATCAAAAGTGGGTATAAAGAAAAGCGGGGAAGTCAAGGTGTCTTTAAGAACTCACGATCAGTGGATGTAAATTGTGAATAAAAGACAAGGGTTTTACACTGAACGAAATTAATTGCTATTTGATGATGTGGGATAGATCGTTGAAGACAAATTTCACAATTATTTTAGATCGATCTCAAAAGATTACGATGAGAGAAAGAAATCGTGATAAATGGTAGTTAAATAAAATTTATCCAGTGTAGTGGAATGACTTGTATAGTTGTCGAAAACACGAATTGAAATGGACAGTTGAGAAATTATTAAAAGTGACTACCGGACTATAACTTTGTCAAGTGAAGCAATGATCTTCGCAGTTAAGAGCGCAATTTTTGCACTTGCCTAGAGAAGTCTGAAAAATTCAGGACTTCAACGGGGTTTGAACCCGTGACCTCGCGATTCCGGTGCGACGCTCTAACCAACTGAGCTATGAAGCCACTGACGTTGGGAGCTGGTCATTTGTGGGTTCTAATGGTCCCGTAAGGAATAAATCAATGATGAAATGTCACGGGATCAAACCCCGTTGAAGTCATATCCGCAGTTCATATATGATTCATTTCATATATACCATTTCTCTAACTTTGTCGCCCAAAAATTTGACTTTGACATCATCGTCCGTAATTATAAGCAATACATTTTAAAAGTCAGTTTCTGTTTGACTGCGTAACGGGCCTAGCGGCTTACTTTGTAAGTCCCTTACAAAACATACTGAATTTTGATCCTTCAAATCCTAACAGTAGACGAGGTTTCACGTTAAGTCATCGATGCCACGCTGGTGGACGAAAACAAAAACATCTCTCATTAGCTTCTTTTGTTCGTCTACCAGAAGCCGTGCTGACATTTCTGTGTCGTTATTGGTGTATCTAGAGGTTTGTTGAAAACGTCCTATAGACGGACAGTTGTGATTTGAACCAAGTTTCATGGCGTAGCTCGCATGAGTCCGTCATCATGTGTAGTTCAGTGGTCAGGAATTTGAACTAAGATATTTTCCGCACTTTTTGCATACGCATTTTTTCCGCACTCAGACTGTTTCCTGAGGAGCCCCTCTTATCGTTCCATAACCGAGGTTGACACTTAGCAACTGCTTTATGACAGGCGAATAAGGATCCTAAGATCCGGCCGCAAGAATGTTGTTTGAAAGTATCAAGTCAGTGTAAATGTCCTTAAAATTAAAAGAAGGGAAAAAACCTACAGAGCGAGTATAATGCCTCGATATCATTTGATTTCGGCATCGCGCCGCGCTTGTTTCAAATCTGTTTTTGCTGCACTAGAAAACTTACTTTGCAACGTCCATAGCTTGACCAGTGTTCTGGCATGGAAGTTACCGGTTTTTTTAAATTGAGCTTTCTCTAAGAGAAAACAGTGTAGGTTCAGACAAGAACACATGGTCCAAACAATCTTTATTGGTTTGGTTTATCCGTATTTATTTTATGATCCAAAAAGCTTAGCTGCGGCTTCAGATGATCTCAACAATGCGGCATTCTTTTAATTTTCGGACCGCCATAAAAGAAATGTGTCTTTTAAACTATGAATCTTAATTTGTTAAGTTATACGAGTTTTTTTAGCCTTCATTAATTGAAGAAAAAATTATTATGAGGGAAACAAGGCTAAAATTGATGACAGAGACGTCGGTCTGCATTAATTAATAGCCTCGCAATTAATTGGAGTACACTACCTCAATATAAAGAACAAACAATCCATTAACATGTTTTCGAGTTCGCCACAAGACGTTAATTTTCTCGCTTTGGGGATGGTTCATGGTTCTCGCTTTTGATTCACTAGGGACTTAAAGGGGCACGGTCATGAGCTGCGCATGCTCGAGTTTGTTTGCTCTCGAACCCACGGAAAATTCTAGCCGCCATCATGGATTCACGCGTGAGTCACGTATATTCGCCGGAGTTTCTCCTTTGTCCACCATGGCCCTCTCCAGTGGACACCATTTCGAATTTGTTGATTCAACTTGAAAAAAGTGAACCTAACACTTTTCAAGTTTTCACAAGACGCTAGCGCATGCGCTTTTCGTGACAGTTTGCCTTTAAGCCACCGCGATGGCTGTGGCAGAAAAGCCAAGACGACCTTGGGGACGAGGTTGTTGAACAAGAATTGGAAAAAACGTTTAATCTAACCGGCAATTGTTGAAACTAATTTGAGATAATTTGAGTTTAATTTAAGACCTATTTTTCCACCATTGTTTTACCAGTTTCCTGTGATCTTCTGACTTGCGTGCTACTTTAAAAATGACCAAGAGCCCGCATTTTTACGTCACAGCAGTCATGTTTCTGGTGTGTGGTGTGTTTTGCGCAGACGCTCAGCAGTGCAAAAGTGTACACTCTACATATGGTATGATGTTAAGAGGCTTCGTGTTTCAGGAAAGCAATACTGCAAACATGATGACCTGCGGACAGTTATGTAACGCGAACATCCGATGTCAAAGCATCAATTACGTCATAAGCCGGAATTTGTGTGAGTTAAATAGTCGCACAAAGGAAGCGAGACCAGACAATTATGTTCAAGACACAGATCGGATATACGTGACAAGACCTAGCGAAAGAGGTATCGTTATTTTGGTGCATAATTATCTAGTTGCCGTAAACATAAAGCCAAGATGCCAATAGTCCATTTCCGAGTTGCTGCATGCCTCAGTTTCAAAGCGAGTCCTGGTGCACAACCATTCAAATGGAAATGAGTTGCGTATTCTTATGCAAATCAAACTAATTTGCCTTACAATAGTTGAGTACCAAGACTCACTTCGAAACCGAGACAAACAGCAACTCGGAAATGGCCCATTCGGCCAGTTACCCTCTGTATACATGTAAGACAGAGGACATCTCCAGCAGCTCTATGCCGTACTCTTTGAAAATAAAGTGTGGGTTCTTTATCGCGCCAAAGATGTGACGAACAAGGTTGTTAAACGGAGAATTATAGTTTAGAGAGCACTGGGTCTTGATGCCGCCATGTTTATTCCTTTGACTCCCAGTATTGATCAGCATGTAAATTCACTTCTCAATTTCGATGCACTGTCAGGCAGACAAGTATTGAGAATGAAGAACTACACTTCCACGATAAAAAGCAGTTACACATTTTATATATTTAATTTCATGAAAGAGTTCCCACTTTTCCATGTACTGTATGCAACTTTATTTTCTTTTTATGCAACGTACTTGAATTTGAACCATTGTTTGCAACTCTACAGTACCCCTGGGCTCCATCCAGGAGTTACCTGCTGAATCATGCTCGGAGATCAAAGCCAGTGAAGGAGGCAGCGTTGTCAGTGGCAAGTACTGGCTTGATTCAATCAAACTAGGCCAAGCTGTGTCGGTTCCTTGTGACATGCTGACTGGAGGTGAGTTGTTTAAGCCACCTAACAACTTCCTTGCATCCAGGCACTCTTATTTCTATGCCGTTTACACGATATTTTAACGTAATGCGAGGGTTACTGCAAAAGCTGCAGTTTACATGCATATTTAATTCGCCGCTCCCCGTAGTCGTTTTTCAGTGCCGACGACAAGCAACTAAAACAACTTTGATCAAGAATTCCGACTGGCCGGAGTTGAATCAATTACTCCTGGCGCCAAATTGCAAAAGTGGTCAGAGCAGGTTTAGAACCTGGGATCTCCAGATTTCAAGGCAAGCACCCCAACCAACTGCCTACTCTCCGTCCGATCTATAACTTACAATAAGTCTTTATTATAATTGACCTCTTAGTCTTATACAATCAACCACTGTGACAACTGCCCTTCTATTTGGGAAGACTGCAAAAGAAATCAAATTATAGAAAATCACATCAAATGTCGGTGGTTTTTAATAAGAATAAAGAAAGACTGGAGTACCGAGAGAAACGCCAGGTCTGGGAGTGGAAAGAACTCGCGACAGGGAGGCGAGTTTGCCTGCACCACTGAACTAAACATGCCTTTTAGTAGTATTAGTATTTTTGGACACAAATCAGATTACAACAGATAAACATAAAAAGAAATGTTGAAATGTTGAGGGGAGGAAATGCTGGGTGGAAAAACTTAATGATGAAGATGACGATGATGATGACGGCCACGATGACGATGGCCACGACGACGTCGACCACAACGATCAGAATGACGACAACGTCGGCGACGGTTACGACCACGATGAAGATGACGACGACAATACCATGACGATGATGGTAATAAGAATGGTCTAATTTACACAACTACTTGCATCATATCTGCATTCCTTGTTTTTGGGATCTTTTCAGACGCAGACGAATGCAACGCTTCAGTTCCAGTCTGTGATGTTAATGCCATTTGTCAAAATACATTGGCATCTTTTAATTGCACCTGCAAAACTGGTTATACCGGAAATGGTTTGAACTGCCAAGGTAAAAGGTTTTTGTTATAGTGCGTTATTTCTTCAGTTTCGCCTTTCTTTGGACTACCAATTTTTAAAAATTAATTTGACCAAGCACAACAAACGCGTAGAGTGCGATAAAGTAATCATTACAGCCAGCCATTTCTTTGTTTTCAATTCGGGTCTTATTAGCATATATCCGATGTTTTCTTCTCGACCAGTGAGGAAATAGTAAAGCATCACAGTGAAATGAGTCGAGCACTGGAACAGGCTTGTCAAGCTCTATAACGGAGAGCACAGAGAATACGATCTCCAAATTGCAAGCTCTTACACTTATTCCCAGACTTACTGGTGTTTATCTGGATTCGCATGAGATTGAGGTGAAGTGTTCCAGATACAAAGATAGATGTCCTAACACGCCGGCCAAAATGTGAATTCGAATGAAATTGACCAAAACTCGCGTGACTGACTTCGATAAACGACTTGATCAGTATAAGTTCACCTTTGTCGAATGCAAAAACATGTATGGTCGTATTAGTGCCTATATGTACAGTGCAAAATCTCAATGCTTTTGGCTTTGCAAGCTTTTTCCATAATGAATCGTGCCTATGACCAAGATGCACTGCGCAGCGACCAGAATGAATCCTCTATGGTGGAGCCTCGCTTTGAGCAGGAGTCGTTAAGCGCTATTTAAAAGAAGAAAAAAAAATGCCGCAGTTTTTTAGGCTAATAACCTGGCGTCAAGATTGCACAATCTCATAATAATATTTTTTTATTCAACTGAAATTACTGTGCCCTTGGCGATTTGTTCCTTCGATTGTATTTTCGTCGAAGAATGCTTTGGTTTCTCGAACCTCTGCCTGTTGAAAACCACTCTAATATCGAGATAAATAGACCTTTCCATTTCCTCTTAACGTGTTTTCTGCAACCTCTTTGAGATACGAATCCATCATGGTTGCAATCATTTTCTGGACAATAAAAAAAGCCATCCAAATCGTCTTCTTCCAAGCGAAGCCTCTTCGGTCCTGGAGATGCATTTGGAATTTTTGACCAATCTGTATCTGTACTTCCTCATTTGCTCATCTTGATTCTGAAAATCACCGTTTACATAAGCACGACTCCAATTAAAGTCTTGGCGGCTTGCGGACCAGTCGGTTGGGTTTTTTTCCTCCTGCCTCAACTTGCCTATTTTCGAATGTTTTTGTTTTCCCCGACTTTGGAAACAAAACAAAGGAACAATAAATCTTGAACACATTCCTAATTGTTCAGAATCAAGCTATATATCATTAACGCGAAATATCCTATTGATTCCACCTCACAC
>NC_090873.1:41340238-41347738 GCF_036669935.1 Montipora foliosa | reverse complement strand
ATACGCTCTTATAGGCGTCTTGTTGTTTTAACATTCGATCACCGAGTTTGTTTTTCACAGTTCCCAACAATTGAATCACTTTCTGAAAGCTCAGGAAAGCGAACTGCCATTTTAACACAAGAGCTTGTTTGTCAATCACGCATGAGAAGAATATTATTTGCAGCATCACATTTACTTGTAGGCAGTTATTTGCAGGTCACGTGGTGGGCTCTCGGCCTATGAAAAGGATGGAGAAATACATCGAATGATAATGACTGTTGTCGTCGTCGAGTTGCCGGGACATATTTATCAACCACAGCTCCGAGATAAGATAATTAACAAGGAGTCAGGGTGGTTTAGTGGTCATCAACCGTGCCTCCCACCTCTGTGACCCAGGTTCAACTCTGGCCTCGGGTCGTATGTGGGCTGAGTTTCAGTCGATCTCAATCTGACTCCGAGGGTTTTTCTCCGGGTACTCCGGTTTTCCTCCCTCCTCAAAATCGACTCCCGGCCTATTCCATCAGGCTGAGGTGCTGTGCTCCGAGGTCATATATGGGTCGTGTTCAGGGGCCGGCAGCACAGTTCCTTCGGTCCGACCTCGTTGAGCTGCGCCCTTAGTAATTCAGTCTCCGACTGCGAGAAAAGGCGATTAGCAGATCACATATTATTATTATTATTATTATTATTATTATTATTATTATTATTATAACAGCCTTTAATCTGAATAAGTTTTAACAAGTTGAGATCACATGTTTGGAACTTCAAACCTTGGCTTCATCTTCCTATTCGATTCAATCGGTTCAGTGCCTTCTGTGCAATTCTCTAGATATTGCGACGACTCACTAGGGCCAGCTTGGTTTCGCTTCCAAGGAGACGCAGGAACAAAGATGCCCACTTCGTGCGTCCCTAAGTTGAGATGCGGCACAGACAAACCCGGGTGGTTAAATGGAACTCATCCCACGGCTTACGAAGGCAAGGTGACCCGACAAGTCTGTTTTCACTGGCTTGAAAATTGTTGCTTTTATTGGGGCAATATTCAAGTACAAAACTGCAATGGTTACTACCTGTATTACTTCAATGGAGCAGCCTCTGGGTCTTATTGTTACTTCGGTTATTGCAGCACTGACTGAGAGGGACACTAGCGCTCATAATTTCAAAGGGCAGATGAGCCACCGTGTTTTTGTGACTAAACAAACACTTCCCACCCTGATCAGTAATTTTGTCCTGCTTTATATATTTGCATGATTAGTGTAATTAATAATCTTCTTGTGGATTCTCCAGCGCTACAACGTACGATTTATAGTTGTGTTTCAGTTGGAAAAGAGTGGGTGTCCTTAGGATTAGTTTTGGACACTTATATGACCACTGTAAGGCCATATGCATACGTTCTATTAGAATAAAGAGACAAATGATAAGCACTGATAAGCTTGTTACCAAATGTTTGAGGTAAAAATAAAGCAAGCATTGTTTCGACCCGCGAAGAAAGCTGCTGTACTTCTTGACGCTTCCATTTCGTTCTTCTTGTTATGTTCGAACTGCAAATGACTTCACTAGATGCTATCAGGAACAATAACTTGAACTACATCGCGAAAACTCTAGACTACGAAAATTTATTTTTTTGGGGCGGGAGCACATGCTCCAGCATCTCATAATAATAACGCAACAAAATGTCCTGGTATGGTCGGTGCACTACAAGTCCAGTCTCATAGGGGGTCGTGAAGATCTCCCGCATCGGGTTCGGGCCCAAACATACTTCCCACCTCTCCAATACTGTTGGAGACTTGGAACTAGTTTCTTGATAGCTCGTTTCTTCCTCGCGTTCTTCTTGACTCTCTTAGCGGCAGCAAACTAACCACCGTTTCGGCCACTATCACCAAATTCATCATTTACATCAGACTGAGAACTACTCGCTTCCAGACGGTGCAGCCTCTGAACAGTTCTCCTTAACAGTGCTTTCTACGCATTCAGGGTCACAGTACGAAAAAGGCCATCCTTTCCAGGAAGCAACCTGTCAACTCGTCCCATTCGCCACTTTCCTCTTCAGGGCTGCTTGTTCTCCGTCACCCACTTCTGTCTCACGGATAAATGAATGATGTAAGTACTCTTTTCGCCAGCGTTACCAAAACTCAGGTACATATGTTTTAGGGCTTCTTTTTGAATTTTTCGAAAATATTAGCTTTCGATCAAAGCTTCACGAAAACATAAGGTCATTCATTGATTCATCGGCCATCCGAAATTCTTAGGAGTCGTTTTTTTTTTACATCCCGAAGAACTTAGGTCGGTAGTGCGGGTCTCGAAACTCGTAGGGGTACATCGCCCGTCCCGAAAACGCTAGGGGTACCGCAAAACTGATACAATCATCTGAACCATGTTTTATAAGCAACCTAGAGCAGCAAACTATCGCGGAACAGACCGTCTCTGTATGTTCGCGTTATCTTAAGATTTCACTGTATAATTTTTCCTTACTTTTACGATGTTTTAGGGTCTTTTGCTTTGTTACAGCTTCCTGATTTTTCAAGGGTTGAAGGTTGCTCTATTAAATTTTCAGAAAGCTAAAAACTGGACATGATGTCCAAAAGGTTACGACGACTTTATAACTTTAAGGCTACCTCTGTTCTTATGAATAATTTAAGGGGACTGGTCAAAAAATATTGGGGGGGGGGGGGGGGGGGGGAAGCAATTAAAAATGTGGCAGATAAAAAACACGTGACCTACCCCTTGCTTTTGGCACAAAACTATTTGACCCACTCCTAAATGAAGGCTGAAACTTAGATGACCCAACCCCTGATAAGAGATTTTTTTCGTTATATAATCAGTTATACCACATTTGTATATGAAGTTGTGGTGATGTTGATTTACGGTTAGGTTTTTTTCTTAGCCAGATACAAAAGCATGTAAAACTAACGAGAATGTTATTTGGCATACTTGCTGAGAATAACGCAAAGGTCCTAGAAATTACGGAAAAGTTGGAAGAGCTTGTGAAGAAGCATCAGCAGCTGTAAAAGTTGACGACAAGAGGAGACATGAAAAGCAACAGCAGGCGGGCAAAGGAAGGTAGAACGAAGGCAAAAACAAGGAAAGAGAAAAGGATGGCAGCCAATATTGACAACATCCTTGCAAGCATTTCCTCCTCCTACAAAAGTGGTGATGTTGTTGACGATCTTGACCTGAGCAAGGTACACCTTCTTAAACTTCGCCACCTTCGCCAGGTCAAGTGGATAAAATCCTTGCTTGAAAGCGAAAAACTAGCTGGAAACATCAGAAGCATGTTTCTGCAAAACCTGAAGCCAGCCGGCAAAAAGGCACCAGCTCAGGTCAGTGAGAGCCAAGAAGAAGAAGAAGAAGACAGCACTCAAGAAGATGAAGCCAGCAGCAATGAAAACGATGTTGCTGATGAAAATAGCAGCGATCAAGATAAAAAGGGACGAACAGAGCATTGTTGAAGTTCAAGAGCAAGACGAGGCCATGACGATTGAGCAGGCCGAGTTAATGGAACAATACACAAATGAGTTTTTAGGCAATTTGTAAATTGATACACCATATGAGAAGCTGTATAATATAAAACAGTTCTTGGTGATAATTCAAGAATTATTTTAGTACTTTGTAATTGTAGTCTTGCAGAAGGAACAACACCGTAGTGAAAAGCACATTCATTTTTTACTATAGAATTTTTGTATTTGTTAACAAAAAGAGACAAAAGAGAAATTTTTTTTTTATGATTTTAATTTCGGTTTAACAGTTGTATTTTACGAACAAAGATAAAATTGTACGTCGTTAAAGCTGCCATGCTTTAAAGTTATTGTTAGCTATTTCAACAGAATCAAGCCCTCGATCATTAAAAAAATATTTATTTAGCAATGTGTCTATTCCTGTTTAACATAGGATGACCCACCCCCAATGGGACGCTGACAATCGAACGACCCACCCCTTGTTAAGGGCTCAAAAACTGATGACCCACCCCCTTTCTGCTCCGGCCCACTCCCTCCCTCCCCATACTTTTTGACCAGTCCCTAAGTAGGTCTGAACCTGCCAATAGCACACCCTGGAACCGCCACTGAAATTCGTTCAAATCTATCATTTTAATCAACAATAAGTTTCCATATGATTGGTACTTACAGCATCTAGCCAAAATTTGCTGAGTTATTGGGGGCTATCCGTCAACCCATATAGAGCTAGAAGAGGTTGAATGTTAATATCAATTAAAAAATTAAAAAAAAAAAAAATGTCACTCTAACTTTTGTCATCTCTGGATGAAATCTTGTGTTGTCACTATTTATAAATAAAATTAATGCATGTCGTCAATATTGGCAGAACTTTCAAAACTTCACAAAGAGAATTTTGCTCTGATTTTTACTAACAGCAATAAGAGTAAAAGGCTGATCACAATTGATTATGTTAACAGTATGGTCTTACATTGCACTTGACAACAGTTCAGATATAAAAAGGGTTTTCGTGTATTACAGTGATTTTATTTTTTAAGACAGGAGGAAAGAAAATTAAAGAAAATGTCGCATTATTCTCCAGATACAGTTATGCACAGTCTACTTTAGACTTCAAATCTACTTCAACGAAACACAGAATTTAAACAAACTGAGACGATTCACAATAGGTGAGGCAAAGAGTTGAATCCGGATCGATGGCTTCACTTTGCAGTTTTCGATATCCACTAGACTAACGAGACAACCGCCCAGAAAATCGAATTTTTTAGAGTATTGAAAGTAGTACCCAGCAAAACAATTGAAAGTTAACCGTCTTCAACGGGGTTTGTAGACCTAAATACTGTAGATCACCGCGGCATAGCTTAGAAACGATATTTCTTGTTGAACTAAAGCTGTGATTTTTCCTGTTTTCATTCTTTTTAGAGCGGTAAGCTTGTCAATATTAACATGGGACATTGCGTCGTGTAATTGTTACGAAATGTCCAATGTCAGTTTGAGGAATGGAAATTAGTGTTGACCTTGTAGGGAACGTTCCCGACATAACGGGTCAGTGATGGGCGCAAATAATTCCAGAAAGCTTGTGGAGTTTCTGGTCCAAGACTTATATTAATAGATCAGTTCAGAGTCCACCAAGACAAGTTTTGGGCAAGGGGTCACTTCAAGTTTCAGCCCGATCAGATACTTTCTCTCATTTTGACCATTGCCATTTCTACCCTGATTGCTAGTGCCTTAATTTCTATAAAGTGAACTCCTAACTGAAAAGAACAGCTCAATACAACTGACCAAGGGTGTGACACTTGTCTTGTTGGCTGAAACAAAACGGGTTAAGTTGCATTCTTATCTCCGGCGGAAACTGTACAAAATGAAGCTTAAATTACCGGTGGAAAAAAAAAAAAGGGAAAATGGTAAAATCGTAAATTGTAAAACAGTGGCCAAAGTTTAACTATAGAAGTAAACATATTAAATAAAACTCTAATCTACCTTCTCGAGAAAAGTTGTAATCCCTCCATTCAATGGATGTTTCCAGGATGGCTAGGTGTACATTCCCATTAATATGTTATCAGGACGTTATCCCCGTTTGATGTTGTCATTTAAGTGTAAAATCCCAACAAGCACTTCGACGTAACTGGCCCCTCTCTTCTCGACAAGGGACCTCAAAGGGGCTTTTTCGGAGGAATGTGCTGAGCTGAGTGAAATGGTGCTCACACATCAGACAGAGAACAAACCTCTGAGAGAGAACAGGCCTTGGTTGATCAAAAGCTGGATAGCGCTTTCCACGTACCGGATACGAGATCCAGTGCAGAACGTTATTATTATTATTTTTTTACTATCACTAATCTTATCCAGTGTAATCTGAGTAGCAAGCGTTCCTGTTCGTAAAGTGGCCGCGCGAAAGTTGGGGCAAGAGACTAAGGGAACGCTTGCAAGAAGACCCCTTTTGATAAACCCGTTAGCCCACGAACGGGGGCTTGTGGTTGGTGCGGCGCACTGAAAATGATTGACACGTGACAAATTTTCGGGCAAAATATTTCTTGCAACCTCGTCCCCAGGGTCTACTCCGGCGATGGCGGGCCATCTTGAAAGCAGAGTAGACCCTGGGAACGAGGTTGTATTTCTTGTTAGTTCTATAGGACAATGGCGGAAGATGTGGAAGGTTTTGAATCGCGTGTTGAGACTGAGCGAGTCGGGTCTCCGTTTTACATTGCAAAAAAATTGAAAAGAAGGGAACAAGAACTGGCAATGCGCCATCCTTTTAACCGGCCGCATGTATAGATGCAACGGCCGTTTGGCCAACAGGATTCGGAAAAAGCTTAATTTTAATTTTCAGATGTTTGTCATGATCTGCGGATTTCGAAATAAAAGCAAACGAAGAACATTCGAGTGTTATTGTGATTTTTCCATTTCAAAGCGTCATTCGCGATCAAGTAAGTGGTTGAGGTGAATTCTATGGGAATGACAGCCTGTGATTTGAATGAAAATCTGGACTGCTTGGCCGATACCCATCAAAGGAAATGCAATATTATTTACTCGTCAGCTGAAGCCGCTCTGGATATTTAAGCGATTCCATAAATTCACTAAAAGCAAAAGATGCGCTATTTAACAAAACTTTGACAGCGCTTATTGTCGACGAAAAGTTTGGACTGGACTGAAGTCAGCTTTTCGTTTTGTTTTAAAAGATACTTTATGTTTACGGAGGATGAATAAATAAAATGACCACGAACTATCAGAATCATATCTGTTTCATAATCAAGGAAATAAACTGTATTCGTCAAATTCTCTGCTTGCCTTGCCTAATGTAAGCTTAAGTTCTATATCATGAACTGAGACAAGATGAAGACAATTACGCAGCTCCCCTGTTAAATCTTCTCTTATTGTGAGAAGAAAGCGCCTCCTTTGCACAGTCATGCGATTTTTAAAGCACTTTTACTCGCTATTTCATCTACGATTTCGTGATGATTCGACCAAAAACGTACCGTGGATTATCAAACTAGCGAGGTGGTTTTCCTGTTATTTCCAGGAGATTTAGTATGATTCTTTCGTCAACCACTCTGCACCAAGAAATAGCCAGCAAGTCGCACTGAAATCGCCGCTAGTTTAAAAATCGCAAATAAAACCTCTTGAATGGTTTCATGGTCAGCTCTTGGTGGAGTTTTGCATTTAGCGGCCTTTCTAACCATCGAACTCTGTACGAGTTATGTTCCTATTTTTCGTATTTTACGAGCACATGGATTGTTTACACGTTACAAAAATTGGCTGTTGTTTTCAACAACTTCTATTCCAACCGCTCTTCAAATATCAGCGAGAATTTGTCCGTAAGTTTCTTTTGTTTTCGATGGTTTAAACAAATTATCGTAAGAAACATAACGCCAAGTACGGCTTACCCTCCTGAGAAGCTGTCGTTACAAATTCTCTCGGATAACGCAACTTACTTGTCCATTATCAACTCTCAACACTCGTGTAATGTTTTTATTGCAGGGCTGTTTGCGTGAACTCTGCATTTGCTCGCTTTGCACAACATACAGCTCAGTGTTCGTTTTGTTTGCGGGCGTGATAATTGGCTTGCTGATTTTCTCAGTAGATT
>NC_090873.1:41290238-41292738 GCF_036669935.1 Montipora foliosa | reverse complement strand
CAGTAAAATTTCGCAGCAAAGGCTCTCAACATATAATACAGAAAGAATTTTTCGCAGTTATTCAAATGTCATTAACGGCGAAGTAGTAGCTCAATAAAAACATACAGAGGGAAAATATGTCGCAGTTATTGAAATTTCAGGAAAAGGGAAGTAGCCAATAACCATAATAGAATGAAGGGAATACTTCGCAGTTAATTAACTATCTGTAGATAAATATAACTGCAAAATTTTCATTTATATATATATACCCACAAATGTTTCGATAACAAAATTATGAGGTAGGAAGCGTCCTTTAAAGCCAAAGTCAAAAATATAAGCGAACAAATATGTACAATAAGAGCACTGCTGCATTGAACTCGAAAGTGGACAGCTAAAACTTTAGTTTAGAGGGTGGTTTAAGGTTCGAAATTTTCCAAAAAAGCAGTGCTCTTTGGTTGAATGCTACTTTTGTTGAAAGATCGTTTCTCAGTGAAGGAAAAAAAAATAATTGTCCTTTACAGTAAACCTTATCAGGAGTAATTTTAACGCTAAGACAGCAAAAAACCATTTTGGCGCATTTTAACTGGGAATGAGTGAAACGGACACCAATCGGAAAGATGGATGTCCTTTATTTTCGAAAGCAATTTCACTGATGTATATTATTTCATAATTGAAGGCGTTAACGTTAAAAATTAATACAAATCACCTGCTGCGCCTGGGGCAAGTAGAAAAAAAAAAACATTCTGCGAATAAACCACTTTATGCTTTCCACACATCTCCCCGCTCCACATCTTGTATCACAGCTATAAATTGGTGTTTCTTTAATAAAGAACTTGATACTATAACTATCGATGAAACTATTGAAAACAGGAAGGTAGTCTAGCACGAAGTAACCTAGCAAAGCTGTGCCAAAATAGCTCTCTCTTAAAGTGCTACTGTGATCAAATTTTTATCCCTTGAGTTTTTTGGTTTATCACATAGAGTACCATGAAACATTAAAAACGCTGTTTACCGTTTGGAAATATCTGCATTGGTTCCAGAGATATTTAAGTTTGAAAAATGTGTTAAATATGCAAATGAGAAGGCTGATGACGTCATTCACCCAACCCAATAGAACATCAAGAATATAAATAGAGCTATCTCGGTCAATTTGCAACAGAGACCATTGAAACTTGGTGAGCTGATAGTTCTGAAGGCAACACACCTACGACTGTAAACAAATTGGTTCCCATGGCAACTCACTCTTTTCCAGTACCCTCCAACCTGATTTCAATATTTTGGTGATCTCAGGCTAGAAATACATTTACCAAGGCCACAAACTCGACCTAACATCTTTATATGCTGGCAGGATCATGCAGATGAGGCACCATTTGCAAATATCACAACAGAACCCCAAAGGTGGTCTGCAAAGCTTTTAATATCAGGGAGGTCTGGAACCCAGTATGTTGCCATGGTAACAAAAATGGTATGCTCATATTGAGGAACACATCTACTGGAATCTTAGTGCAAAGAACCAAGTATTTCTGATACAAATTGGCTGAGATATCTTTCTCCATCATACTTGATCAAAATTTGGTAGGGTTTATGACGTCATCACTTGGCTAATTTGCATATTAAAAAAACTTGAATATCTCCAGAACAAAAAGAGATATTTGAAAATGGTAAACAGCATTCTTCTTCTCGTACAGACTACGTGTTTATGTGCCAAAATGGCTTCGATAGGGAAGATTCAAATTTCGTCACATTAGCACTTTAAATGCGGCACATCATTATTATTAATCATTATTCTTAGATGCATAAGACACTTATCGTCAACTCGTCTTTTCTTCACCGATGGCGCAAAAAATTGGCTATTCTCTTCATTTCGGTGAGATGATGATATGTACAAATGAAAAGTGAGAAAGACTGATTCGGAGAGATGCTCTCTGATCAAAGTTAGGGTCAGTTGTCAGCGAACTTTTCTGGTCAATATTTTTCGCTAGCAGGGGAGGGGGGGACTGACGGGGAATAATGAAAAATGATTTTATCATACATGTGTATGACAGAAATTATTTCCTTTATTTTCTCGATTGTATGCATTACATGACTAAGAAAGTAAATAAGAGGCAAGTCTTTCTTTGGTTAATAAATGGAAAAAAAAAACGATTTTCATGCTTGAAAAAATAATTATTTCGTGTGCCGAACTACCGGACTTTGCGTCCGGCGTCCGGCCTGAAACGAAACCCCTGCAGAGGTATCGGGAAAAGAGGGATAAGTCCAGGTGTATTTAATAATTCACGAACAGTGGATCTTAATCATCAATAAAAGACAAGCATATCTTATTTACACCGAGTCAATTTGCTATAAATTAAGTTGGATAGCGAGGGATCGATGAGGACAAAACTCACGATCATTTTAGACCTCAAAGGAAAAAAAATCGGGATAAATTGAAAGGTAGGAATTAGTAGCTTAATTGTTCAAAAATATCGTACATTTCTCCTTTTTATTGGTGTGACTTTTTAATTATCTAGAACAAGAATTA
>NC_090873.1:41267738-41285238 GCF_036669935.1 Montipora foliosa | reverse complement strand
TAAGTATAAAACTTAAGAATGCATTGCTTGAAAATCAGAAAAGAACCAATTCACCGTTGCTGTTGAGAAAAGTAAATGTTAGGCAAAACAAGTTGCATCTCGATAGCCTGAAAGTTAACTGACAAAATAATGCCTGAGTTTAAATTAACAAATACACCAATACATCACGAACGTTTCATGTTTAACCGGAGAATTAGGGAAGCAGATGTTCGAAGATGTAATAGCTGTTGAGTTTTATTCCTCAGTTATCGAGTTCCATAAGTATAAAACTTAAGAATGGATTACTTTAAAATCAGAAAAGAACCAATTCACCGTTGCTGTTGAGAAAAGTGTATGCCAGGCGAAACAAGTTGCATCTCGGTAGCCTGACAGTTAAGAAATTATTTGCCTGTGTTTAAATTAACAAATACACCAATACATCACTAACGTTTCATGTTTAACCGGAGAATTATGTTCCAAGGTGTAATAGCTGTTGAGTTTTATTCATTAGTTATCGAGTTCCATGAGTATGAAACTTAAAAAATGGTTTGCTTTAAAATTATGTTCCAAGGTGTAATAGCTGTTGAGTTTTATTCATTAGTTATCGAGTTCCATGAGTATAAAACTTAAAAATGGTTTGCTTTAAAATCAGACAAGAACCAATTCACCGTTGCTGTTGAGAAAAGTGTATGCCAGGCAAAACAAGTTGCATCTCGGTAGCCTGACAGTTAAAAAATAATTTGCCTGTGTTTAAATTAACAAATACACCAATACATCACTAACGTTTCATGTTTAAGCGGAGAATTAGGGAAGCAGATGTTCGAAGATGTAATAGCTGTTGAGTTTTATTCCTCAGTTATCGAGTTCCATAAGTATAAAACTTAAGAATGGATTGCTCTAAAATCAGAAAAGAACCAATTCACCGTTGCTGTTGAGAAAAGTGTATGCCAGACAAAACAAGTTGCATTTTGGTAGCCTGACAGTTAAGAAATAATTTGCCTGTGTTTAAATTAACAAATACACAAATAAATCGATCACTAACGTTTCATGTTTAACCGGAGAATTAGGCAACCAGGTGTTCGAAGGTGTAATAGCTGTTGAGTTTTATCAGAAACCTATAAGGGTTGAAACGTGTAACGCGCGTTTACAGCTTCCTAATATTCAGTGCGAACTGATTGGTTGAATGTTTCAGTGCTAAGTACCATATTTGAATTCCCCTCGCTCTTTTTGTTCCAAATATGGTACTTAGCAAATTGAGTACTCAGAAGCTTGTTTACCAGCACACAACAGGCCGTTGCATGTTTCAACCCTTATGGGTGCTTTAAAATCAGAAAAGAACCAATTCACCGTTGCTGTTGAGAAAAGTGTATGCCAGGCAAAACAAGTTGCGTCTCGGCAGCCTGAAAGTTAAGAAATAACATACCTGTGTTTAAATTAACAAATATACCAATACATCACTAACGTTTCATGTTTAACCGGAGAATTAGGGAAGCAGATGTTCGAAGATGTAATAGCTGTTGAGTTTTATTCCTCAGTTATCGAGTTCCATAAGTATAAAACTTAAGAATAGATTACTTTAAAATCAGAAAAGAACCAATTCACCGTTGCTGTTGAGAAAAGTGTATGCCAGGCAAAACAAGTTGCATCTCGGTAGCCTGACAGTTAAGAAATAATTTGCCTGTGTTTAAATTAACAAATACACCAATACATCACTAACGTTTCATGTTTAACCGGAGAATTAGGGAAGCAGATGTTCGAAGGTGTAATAGCCGTTGAGTTTTACTCCTCAGTCATCGAGTTCCATAAGTATAAAACTTAAAAATGGATTACTTTAAAATCAGAAAAGAACCAATTCACCGTTGCTGTTGAGAAAAGTGTATGCCAGGCAAAACAAGTTGCATCTCGGTAGCCTGACAGTTAAGAAATAATTTGCCTGTGTTTAAATTAACAAATACACCAATACATCACTAACGTTTCATGTTTAACCGGAGAATTAGGGAAGCAGATCTTCGAAGGTGTAATAGCCGTTGAGTTTTATTCCTCAGCTATCGAGTTCCATAAGTATAAAACTTAAAAATGGATTGCTTGAAAATCAGAAATGAACCAATTCACCGTTGCTGTTGAGAAAAGTGTATGTTAGGCAAAACAAATTGCATCTCGATAGCCTGAAAGTTAACTGACAAAATAATGCCTGAGTTTAAATTAACAAATACACCAATACATCACTAACGTTTCTTTTTTAACCGGAGAATTATGTTCGAAGGTGTAATAGCTGTTGAGTTTTATTCCTCAGTTATCGAGTTCCATGAGTATAAAACTAAAAACATGATGGTTTGATTTAAAATCAGAAAAGAACCAATTTACCGTTGCTGTTGAGAAAAGTGTATGCCAGGCAAAACAAATTAACAAATATACCAATACATCACTAACGTTTCATGTTTAACCGGAGAATTAGGGAAGCAAATGTTCGAAGGTGTAATAGCTGTTGAGTTTTATTCCTCAGTTATTGAGTTCCATCAGTATAAAACTGAAAAATGGATTGCTTTAAAATCAGAAAAGAACCAATTCACCGTTGCTGTTGAGAAAAGTAAATGTTAGGCAAAACAAGTTGCATCTCGATAGCCTGAAAGTTAACTGACAAAATAATGCCTGAGTTTAAATTAACAAATACACCAATACATCACGAACGTTTCATGTTTAACCGGAGAATTAGGGAAGCAGATGTTCGAAGATGTAATAGCTGTTGAGTTTTATTCCTCAGTTATCGAGTTCCATAAGTATAAAACTTAAGAATGGATTACTTTAAAATCAGAAAAGAACCAATTCACCGTTGCTGTTGAGAAAAGTGTATGCCAGGCGAAACAAGTTGCATCTCGGTAGCCTGACAGTTAAGAAATTATTTGCCTGTGTTTAAATTAACAAATACACCAATACATCACTAACGTTTCATGTTTAACCGGAGAATTATGTTCCAAGGTGTAATAGCTGTTGAGTTTTATTCATTAGTTATCGAGTTCCATGAGTACGAAACTTAAAAAATGGTTTGCTTTAAAATTATGTTCCAAGGTGTAATAGCTGTTGAGTTTTATTCATTAGTTATCGAGTTCCATGAGTATAAAACTTAAAAATGGTTTGCTTTAAAATCAGACAAGAACCAATTCACCGTTGCTGTTGAGAAAAGTGTATGCCAGGCAAAACAAGTTGCATCTCGGTAGCCTGACAGTTAAAAAATAATTTGCCTGTGTTTAAATTAACAAATACACCAATACATCACTAACGTTTCATGTTTAAGCGGAGAATTAGGGAAGCAGATGTTCGAAGATGTAATAGCTGTTGAGTTTTATTCCTCAGTTATCGAGTTCCATAAGTATAAAACTTAAGAATGGATTGCTCTAAAATCAGAAAAGAACCAATTCACCGTTGCTGTTGAGAAAAGTGTATGCCAGACAAAACAAGTTGCATTTTGGTAGCCTGACAGTTAAGAAATAATTTGCCTGTGTTTAAATTAACAAATACACAAATAAATCGATCACTAACGTTTCATGTTTAACCGGAGAATTAGGCAACCAGGTGTTCGAAGGTGTAATAGCTGTTGAGTTTTATCAGAAACCTATAAGGGTTGAAACGTGTAACGCGCGTTTACAGCTTCCTAATATTCAGTGCGAACTGATTGGTTGAATGTTTCAGTGCTAAGTACCATATTTGAATTCCCCTCGCTCTTTTTGTTCCAAATATGGTACTTAGCAAATTGAGTACTCAGAAGCTTGTTTACCAGCACACAACAGGCCGTTGCATGTTTCAACCCTTATGGGTGCTTTAAAATCAGAAAAGAACCAATTCACCGTTGCTGTTGAGAAAAGTGTATGCCAGGCAAAACAAGTTGCGTCTCGGCAGCCTGAAAGTTAAGAAATAACATACCTGTGTTTAAATTAACAAATATACCAATACATCACTAACGTTTCATGTTTAACCGGAGAATTAGGGAAGCAGATGTTCGAAGATGTAATAGCTGTTGAGTTTTATTCCTCAGTTATCGAGTTCCATAAGTATAAAACTTAAGAATGGATTACTTTAAAATCAGAAAAGAACCAATTCACCGTTGCTGTTGAGAAAAGTGTATGCCAGGCAAAACAAGTTGCATCTCGGTAGCCTGACAGTTAAGAAATAATTTGCCTGTGTTTAAATTAACAAATACACCAATACATCACTAACGTTTCATGTTTAACCGGAGAATTAGGGAAGCAGATGTTCGAAGGTGTAATAGCCGTTGAGTTTTACTCCTCAGTCATCGAGTTCCATAAGTATAAAACTTAAAAATGGATTACTTTAAAATCAGAAAAGAACCAATTCACCGTTGCTGTTGAGAAAAGTGTATGCCAGGCAAAACAAGTTGCATCTCGGTAGCCTGACAGTTAAGAAATAATTTGCCTGTGTTTAAATTAACAAATACACCAATACATCACTAACGTTTCATGTTTAACCGGAGAATTAGGGAAGCAGATGTTCGAAGGTGTAATAGCCGTTGAGTTTTATTCCTCAGCTATCGAGTTCCATAAGTATAAAACTTAAAAATGGATTGCTTGAAAATCAGAAATGAACCAATTCACCGTTGCTGTTGAGAAAAGTGTATGTTAGGCAAAACAAATTGCATCTCGATAGCCTGAAAGTTAACTGACAAAATAATGCCTGAGTTTAAATTAACAAATACACCAATACATCACTAACGTTTCTTTTTTAACCGGAGAATTATGTTCGAAGGTGTAATAGCTGTTGAGTTTTATTCCTCAGTTATCGAGTTCCATGAGTATAAAACTAAAAACATGATGGTTTGATTTAAAATCAGAAAAGAACCAATTTACCGTTGCTGTTGAGAAAAGTGTATGCCAGGCAAAACAAATTAACAAATATACCAATACATCACTAACGTTTCATGTTTAACCGGAGAATTAGGGAAGCAAATGTTCGAAGGTGTAATAGCTGTTGAGTTTTATTCCTCAGTTATTGAGTTCCATCAGTATAAAACTGAAAAATGGATTGCTTTAAAATCAGTAAAGAACCAATTCACCGTTGCTGTTGAGAAAAGTGCATGCCAGGCAAAACAAGTTGCATCTCGGTAGCCTGAAAGTTAAGATATATATAATTTGCCTGTGTTTAAATTAATTTGAAATAAAGAGTATAAAGAAATAATTTTCCATTTTTTAATAGCATGATGCTGGCCGTTGTAAACCGTGTTTTAGAAAATATTTCAGATTGATTGACGTGACTGTGCCTCTGGAGTATTTTGACACATCACTCAAAATTAATTTAAAGTAATTTGAGTTATTTGTCGTCATTAAAACTTTATGATGAAGTCGGCCCAACAAATGTGTGGAGATTAACACCTTTCTCTCCCTTTGTCTCTCGCTCTGCCTTTTTGGTGTGAGTCTTGCCACAACTCCCGCTGAGATTTTGGTATTTTTTTTACCTAAACAGCGGGGACCCACATTCCTGACCCAAGTTAAGCTCCTCAAGTCTGAAGAATGCATTCTATCAAGTTTTGAACGCCTACAAAAGTCAGAATCCTGCCTTTTACATTAATAATCAATAAGCTCTATAAAGTTCCATGAGTTTTCCTAGCAGTGATTAAATATTTATCATCATTGAATCAAGGCTAAAAGTTATCATATATGCGTTGATGACGAGAATGTCGTTTTTGAAAATGTCAGCGTTGAAAGCCCCGCTGGCAACTAACTTATTGAAACAACATTCTTTCATCTTGAAGAATAACTGAACAATTTATCGACATTGGAAATTGAGATATACCGCGTGAAGTCTTTTAACAGTCAAAACACCCTCATATTTTTGCTTTCATAAACAGATGTTTTGCCCCGTACCAGTTCCCATAATTTCTGTGCTTCTAAGCTCATTTGCATTGCAATAAGTTGCATTCTAAAATTCAGAGTTAAAGGTGCCTTCCAGTTTATTACACAACGACGAACATAAACCTGTTTTTTTGTCTTGTCGATTTCTATTCGCCCTTCTTTTTACATCTGTTTTAATCCCTTCTTTATTCCTCTCAATTAGTTCATAGTCCATGGGTATGCTTGTTTTAAAAGAGACAAAACATTAAGATCTCCTATTTACACAATAACAACTCACATACAAAAAAAGTTACCACATCACAATAAACTTGTCGCCCGAAACATTGATTTCATTGGACTTCCTCCCTAAGCAACACATTTTTAAAGTCAGTTTCATCTGTTTAACTGCGTAACGGGCCTAGCAAATAATTTTCCAAGTCCCTTACAAAATATGCCAAATTTCCACACGTCAAAGTCTTCAAATCCTAACAGCATAGACGGACTTTGTCATCTGAACCTGGTTTCATGGCGAAGCTCGCATGAGTCCGCTATGTAGCTCAGTGCATGGTCGGGCATTCGAACTCAGATATTTTCCACAATTTTAACGAATTTCTCCACACTCAGATTGTTTCCCGAGTATCCCCGTCTTACCATTTGAAAAAAAATTTCGCTTGATTCCATAATCGAGGTAGACATTTAACAGCTCCTTCATTTCAAGGCATAAAATGATCTATAAGAAGTGATAACAGTGACGGCCACAGTAATGTCGTTTGAAAATATCAAGTCAGTCAAGTCATGATGATTTTGAAATTAAATAAAAAGAAGGAAAAAATATCTATAGAGCGAGAATGAATATTGCCACGATATCATTTGATTTTGGCATTGGTCCTAAGTAAGTTGCTTTGAGTCGTTTTTGCTGCACTTAGGGTAGGAGTTAGAGGCTTCAATTACTTTGCAACTTTCCTTGGTCACCTGTTGGTTCTCGTCCAGTGTTTTGGCATGGATGTTATCAGTTTCCCTAAGAGAAACCAGTGTAGGTTCAGACATGAACATACTCAAAAATACGACGAGGGAAGCAAGGCTCAAACTGAAGGATCCTATGATTTGATGACAAGAAATGTACTAGCCTCGCAATTAACTGAAACTACATTCTTTCAATCCATCAATATGGCATTCGCCTCATGTTCGCCACAAACCGTTAATTTTCTCGCCTTGGGGATGGTTCACTGAACGAGCAGGGCTTGGAGAACGTCCGCAGGGTGCAGGGCTATTGACTTTGTTTAGCAAATTTTGGTTTTATAGCCATGACGTCATCGACAATTCGTACATACGTACGTAAGTCCGTACTTCCACCCATCCATGTATGCTAATTTGACCAGTATCATGCTACAATAGTTTACATCATTACATCTTTAACATTGTACATCCATGTTTTGATCAATAGACAACTGTCAAATCAAAATGTCCGCTAATCAGTATCACGCGACCATATCGCGGGCTCAAGCTTAGAGCTCACCGAGGTCAGCTGTTTTTTTTTTTATTGACCTCTGACCAGGTACTGGTTTTCGATTGGATTGCAGGCTCAACCCAGGTTAACTCACCCAAACATAAGCGATGCTTCATTTTTCGCGCGCATTCAATTATGTGGCTCTACACGGCCATACTACGTCAACTATAGTTCTCACACATTAAACGCTTTTCGTGTTCAGGTGAAAAACGGTTTGGAAAATGTTTTTTTTTTTTTTTGGCATTTTTCGCTGGTTTCAATTCACTTTGACTTATCATGATAGTTGTGGTCCACACTGGCGGCTACGCGGTTATTCAAGTCAAGCATCGGACGGATATTAACTTAAAGCTGAGTGTTTATTTTTTTAATTTGCTTAGAGCTGCTTTTTTCTCTGTATTGCGATTTTTGGCATATCTTTAGAAGTTCTGATAAGGTTACATGATGCCTAGAGGACCAATGACTAGAACAGAAACGAAAGCAGTGCGAAAGAGAATGATAACGACAAAACAGAATATCAGTAATAGCTCATACTTGGTTCGAAGAAGTTACTCCACAAATGCTTTCCTTGGGCACTAAAACGTTTATTATTTTTACTGGTGCGCTATTTAAAGTGGATGCGTATTTTTAAATAGTGGATCGGTTTTTCCTTTGTTCAGGAATGAAAATCGAATTTTTATTGCCAACTGGAATTAAGGACGGCGCCTACTATTGCTATTGCGCATACGTTCTGCGCATCTCGAGATACTCGGGTTTCCTATCGATGATGCTTACTAGTACAGGGATGTTTTTGCGCGGTTTAAAACTATCCGGAGGAAGTAGATCTAAGTAAGTACTCTTAGTATCCAAAAAGAAAATTGGGGGTAGCCAACATTTTTAAGCTTCAATTTGAGAAAGAACGCCATACATTGCTTTGTATTTTAAAGCTTTTCCCAAATATTATTAATGAATTATCTTTGAAAAATGCGTGGTTACCCCCAATTTTCTTTTTGGATTTCAATACCACTTGCATTGTTAAGATCTACATTTCCTGCATAATCACACACCGAGGCAAAAATATCTTTAATTAGTAGGCACCGCCCTTAAATAAAAATTATCTGTACTATTTGAACACAAATATAAAGTTGAATTGTGTGTTTGTTTTGCCTTAAAATGCGAGCTAACAAGTGCTTTTTTAATCCGTTTGCCCAACTGTTTTTCGATGTGGTTTTATCAACGGAGTTGATAATGTGAATGGGCCACCGTACAGAAATTCCAAAAGCTGACATTTCGAGCGTTAGCATTTCGTCAGAGTTCGAAACGTCAGCTTTTAGAATCTCTGTACGGTGACCAATTTACATTATCAACTCCCCACCGACGCAGCACCACAGTTTCTATAGAAACTACCCCTTTCATTCATTTGTTTTTCGATGTGCTTCGACAGTGACAAGAAAAGTTTGCCCTTATGTTATAAACACGTAATCACAATGAGTTCTCGTAAAATTAGGGTTAGGGTTAGGGTTAGGGTTAGGGTTAGGGTTAGGGTTAGGGTTTAGGGTTAGGGTTAGGGTTAGGGTTAGGGTTAGGGTTAACCTAACCCGTGAAGAAGACAACGGGAAAGCTCTCTGGGTGGGGATTAGCAACGCAGATATGATAAACACGTCGCGTGTCTATGCTAAGACGTGAACACGTTCAAAAAGCTGTGTGTGCCGGAATTAAACAAATATTTAACGCATCATGGAATAAAGGATCATCTTAAAAGGAGAAAGGGTGAAAAAATAAAGGTAATAGTGAGCCATTGCTTGCAGCAGACCGCAGTGAGTGAACATGATGACAACAGGAGTGAAAGCAGTGAAGCAAATGAAAGTGACCATGATAGCGTAAATGATGAGTGTGATAGTGATGCTAGTGACTTTGACGGAGAAGACAAATCAAAAGGAAGACGTAGATGAGCGACCAGTTGCAACACGTTCAGGACGAGCAATAAATGGACGAGCTGAAATTGACTTTTCTTTAATTTCTTTTGAATTGAAATTAGATTGCCATAAAAAACAGCTTTATGTACATTTTGCAAACATTCCCTCTAGGGCAAGTACTTTTCAAGAATGCCTTATAATCATTATAATTGTAATGATGCGACGTCAGATGTAACAGTTAAAATGAAGGCAATATAGGA
Organism: Montipora foliosa; assembly: GCF_036669935.1. NCBI lineage: Eukaryota > Metazoa > Cnidaria > Anthozoa > Scleractinia > Acroporidae > Montipora > Montipora foliosa. The sequence continues at coordinate 41,275,760 of NC_090873.1, read as the reverse complement.
ATATTATAATTCCACTGTATTATTTGATATGTTAAGCAATGTATAATATACAAAGTAACACTTTGCCTGATGAGGAAGGAGGCAGGGGGGTGGGCATGTACAAGAACAATAGGGTGATTGAGGGAGGAGGAGACAATTTCCAAATGACTCTTCCCCAAATTCCACCAGCCCATCCCCCCCCCCCCCCCCCCCATCCCATAAAAAGAAAAATGATGAACCGTGCCTTACTTTGCAGAGTTCCATGTCCGCCTGCCGATCATCCCCGGGAAATTAAATAAGGGTATGGGATTTTATAGTGCGACACGCCTTACCGTGGCCACCTAACAAAGTTTTTTTACAAAATTTTGCCAATCAGGTTGTGTGAATTTGATTGACAGTCACGCCTCCTTGCAAAGTTCACACAGTTGTAAGTTGAACGCTGCATTTACACGTAGTTGTCAAGTGTCAAAGTTTGTCGTGTGGCCACGGTGAGGAGCGTTGCACTGTAAAGACAAAGTATATTGCGTTTTTAGATGGCTTTCCTGTTGCTATGGTGATTTACTTTGTCTCTGTAAACGAGTACATCTTTTTAGCAATAATTGGCGTTTCTATAGTACCAAAACGCTGCCGTTACGTGCAAAAGTAGTAGTATTGTGTAGTCAATCCCTGGAATAAGAAATAGTCTTGCAATTGTTGAAACTGATTTAAAGTAATCAAGTGAAGCTATGATATTCGCAGTTATGAACGCAATTTTTACAATTGCGTAGAGAAGCTTGAAAATTTCAGGACTTCAACGCGGTTTGAACCCGTGACCTCGCGATTCCGGTGCGACGCTCTAACCAACTGAGCTATGAAGCCACTGACGTTGGGAGCTTGTCATTTGTGGGTTCTAATGGTCCCGTGAGGAATAAATCAATGATGAAATGGTATATGAAATGAATCATGTATGAACTGCGGATATGCAAGGTCACGGGTTCAAACCCCGTTGAAGTCCTGGATTTTTCAGGCTTCTCTACGCAATTGTAAAAATTGCGTTCATAACTGCGAAGACCATAGCTTCACTTGATTTCATATCCGCAGATCATATATGATTCATTTCATATACCATTTCATCATTGATCTAAAGTAAGTTGGATCTAATTTAATACCTATTTCTCTACCATTTTTTCCAGTTTCCTGTGGTCTTCTTACTCGCTTGCTACTATAAAAATGACCAAGATCCTGCACTTTTACAACACAGCAGTGATGTATCTGGTGTGTAGTGTGTGTCGCGCAGACGCTCAGCAGTGCCAAAGTGTACACTCCACATATGGTATGATGTTAAGAGGCCATGTGTTTGAGAAACGCACTGCTGCAAACATGCTTACCTGCGGACAGTTATGTAACGCCGACATCCGATGTCAAAGCATCAATTACGTCATGAGTCTACATTTGTGCGAGTTAAACAATCGCACAAAGGAGGCGAGACCAAATGATTATGTTCAACACTCAGATCGGATATACGTGACAAGACCTAGTGAAAGAGGTATCGTTACCTTGGTTCTTAACTAATTGTCGTAAAACGAGCCAAGTGGGGTTGCCAATTCGGCCAATCATGCCCTTTGTACTGACAGAGGGCATAACGAGGAACTATAGATCGTTTTCACTGTCACGCAACAAAAAAATAAAATCGAAATCGTTCAATGAAAAAAGCGAAAACTTTGATATGTCGTAGGAGAGACAAATTCATAAATTACCTCTCCAATTCTCAGGTCTGTGCGATACATCGTTTTCGAGTTATTTGTGGAAGAGTTCCACGCAACTTTAAAGAGTTTTATATGGAGCCGCCTTGTCAATGCACCTCCGTTATGCACTAACACGGCGGCAAGAAATCAACAAGAACAGCTGGAGTTCACTTTGCGATGACAGCGCTTACTTTTCGTTCATGATATAAGATACATGTGTATCAACACTTCTCGTAATGTAGTTGAACCCCTCAAACTGCTGAGATTCAAAGGGATAGACATTTTTTCAACCAACTAGCTTTTGTATTATTGTGTCACGCAAGGTGACAATTTGGAAATTCAAAAATGTTGTATTTTCGAAACGAAAGACGTCGTGATTTGAAGATCATCTTTAGCCTCCTGTCGATAAAAATTCAAAACAGCTTACAATTTTGATTTTACAATTTGATAGCGTCACTTTGAAAACCATCGATATTCCGCACTCTTTGCGACTAATGCGTGGGTTCTTTATATCGCTCCACTTAAAGAGGTAATGAACGAAGGCTGTAAAACGGAGAATTATATCATACGAAGGCATCATGGTGCGGTCTAAAGAGCACTGGGTCTTGATGATGCCGTTCTTAATCCTTTGACTATACCAGGATTGATCAGTATGTAAATTCGCCTCTCAATTTCAATATACTGTCAGGTAGACAAGTATTGAGAATAAAGATTATCGTCATCTTAATTTGAAGACATAATCCTAATATAACACCAAATTCTCATGACCAGCCAAAGAAGAAATCTATTTGGAAGTAGTTAGGGAAGCAAACTCTTAGATCACGGGAGTCTAAGGGTATTTCGCTCTGGCCACTCGCTAGATTTGTGGTCGAAGTTCCTTCGCTTTGTTAACAGTCAACTGGATGCCCCCTCCATTTTCAGAAATTTTCTAGGCCTTAAAGAGAACGCTGGCTCTACCACTTACTCTTATTGTAACGTTGGAAATAGCTAGCAAGTACTGAGAGGGACCCTTCGTGCTACATATTTCATTATGACATGTAAGGAAATACCTATATTTCTAGTTTTTCTTACAGGTTCTTACAGGTTGTACCATTGTATATATTTAATTTGATGAAAGAGTTCCCACTGCAGGCCCAACTTATTTAAGGTTGCAACTTGCAACTTGCAACTTGCAACTTACTTGAATTTGAACAAATGTTTGCAACTTTACAGTTCCCCTGGGCTCCATCCAAGAGATACCTGCCGAATATTGCTCCGAGATCAAAGCGAGTGAAGGAGACAGTGTGGTCAGTGGCAGGTACTGGCTTGATTCAGTTAAACCAGGCCAAGTTGTGTTGGTTCCTTGTGACATGCTGACTGGAGGTGGGTTGCTTGAGACACCTAAGGGGCGCCTTGCACAAAGGCACTTTTTATTTCTATGCCGTTTTCAGGATATTTTAACGTAATGCAAGGAGCAGTGACATCAATGTGGGCAGAGTTCGATTCCCGGTCCTGGCGTCATATGTGGGTTGAGTTTGTTTTTGGTTCGCTCCTTGCTCTGAGATGTTTTCTCCAGAAAAACAAACACTGCCTAATTACAGTTCGATCCGGAATGCACGGAGAACATGTTGAACGAGCCCCTGAGCTCCCTTAAGGTGTTCCTTGGGTAAACAAATTACAACAACAATTACAACAACAACAACAATTATTATTTCATTTAACTATCAATCATATAGGACCAAACACAAGTGTTCTACTATTTGGAAAGACTACAAATTATAAAAAATTAACAAGATAACATGTCGGTGGTTTTGATACGAAGAAAAGAAAGATTGGAGTTCCCGGAAAAGAGCTTCCTAGAGCAGAGTAGAAACGCCGAGTCTTACCATGGAGTGGAACGAACTCGGGACAGGGAGGCGAGTGTGCTCTCACGACTGAACTAAAAAATGCCTTTCTTAGTATTTTGGGAAAATGAAAACAAAATCAGTCAACAAAAGATGAACATGAATTGTTGAAATGTCGAGGGGAAGAAAAATGCTGGGTAGAAAAACCTTGTGATGGTGATGAGCATGATGACGACCTCGACGACGACGATAAAGATGGCGATGACAATGACGATGACGATGATGATAATAAGGGTGATGAAAAGGTATTTCTCCTTCCTCATTTTTGTTTTCATAAATGATCTCTTTCATTTCGAGGAAACAGATACAATACCGATGGGCAGGAAGGCGGGACGTACGCTTAACTCGTATCTACATTCGTTGTTTTCGGAATCTTTTTCAGACGCAGACGAATGCAACGCTTCAGTCCCAGTCTGTGATGCTAATGCCATCTGCCAAAATACATTGGCATCATTTCATTGCACCTGTAAAACTGGTTTTACTGGAAATGGTTTGAGCTGCCAAGGTAAAGGTGGTTTGTTGTAGTGCGTGATTGCTTCAGTTTTGCCTTTGCTTGGATCATCAATTTTAAGAAATTACTCTGACCAAACACAACAAACGCGTAGAGTTTGATAAACTAATCATAATAGCCAATTCTTTGTTTACAATTCGGGTCTCAGTCTCCAAGCTTAGTCTCCAAGCAACTCACCCCGCAGCTGTTTACAAGTAAAAATGTTACGAATCATTTGTAACTGATATTATATGCTTTGCTTGTCACTAGTTTAAAAAAGAGAAGAAAAAAACTGCAGTGCAACTTTTTTTATGCCAATCACTAAGCGTCAAGATTGCGCAAGGGCGTAATAATATTTCTTTATTCAACTGAAATCCCTCTGCCATTGGTGATTAGTTCATTTGGCTGTCTTTTCGTCTCCCGTAATTGCTTTGGTTTCTCGAGACTTGATTTAAAATGACCCCAGTATCGAAATAAATTATAAGAATTCGAATTAATGATCTAGATCTGATCTAGATTCGGATTGTCATAATGTATTTTTAGGATTTGTGATCCTATATTTGGCTGAAAGCGCACCTAATTTTCAAATGTTCTTCATCGCTAACTATTTTAAGTCAAGATCACACATACATTGCAGCTTTAATTTCTCGCTGTAAAACTTAACATAACCAGCAATCATTTGCTCCACGACCAGTTTGTGCTGTCATCTTACGTTCAGACACTTACTTTCTCACATTCGTGGCCATTGGATGAATGAATATCGATGTCTTCGTGTGGAGGCCACTACTTAAAAACAAAACCTCCTGAAGGAAAAAGCAAACTGTATGTATTACGTGCGTCGAACTTATGAAGAAAGCTCACAAGGTCGAACGCATAGCATTTCATTCTGTGTCTGAAATATTTGGAACTGTTCTGCTTGTTGTTCAGTCACGTTTTTTCTAATTTTATATCTCTTCTTATTCCCATAAGACTTCGACGAGTGTACCAGTGGTGCTTACAACTGTATTAATGGAAAAGCTCTCTGCTTAAATACTCTCGGGTCCTATAAGTGCACTTGCAAGCTGGGTTACCGAGGAGACGGTCAGACCTACTGCATTCTAGACGGCAAGTATTCCAAATTAAAAATTAATGTCATTATATCAGCTAATTTGAAAAATGTGAACTAAGGAACCGATCAATAATCAAATTGAGGGTAGAAGAATTGGTATCCCATATCTCTTTTTTCTTTTATGTCCGTCATTAGGGTCTCATATCCCTTTCTGATTCTGTATTCCTTATTCGAAACCAATGAGAATAATAATAGTTTTGATAATGATAATGATAATGATATATTAATAAAAGATATTCATTAAAACTACGTTCAAGTTCCTTGCGACACGCGGAGAACTCAATGGTGTGACAGGAGTCTAATCCATGAGCAGTAAGCAGAACTGCAAGTTTTCCAGATGTAAACAGAGTCTGCTAAAATTGCCGCTGGAACTACAGTAGTCTTCCTCCTTGTGACGTGGTCCGGATGGCCCAGGAATAGAAACATAACGCTAACGAAACAAAAACAAACCATAGACCCATAACATGCTTGAACAATCTTTACAAATGGTATACTGCGTGCCTACTGAAACCCACTAATGAACATCTCAACAAATGTGGGCGCATGCAAGGAGACCAGTGAGGCGCTAAAGAGGAATGGGCGGGCACTGTTGACAACGTATTAATTGATCAGATGGTGTGCCAAGACAGCAAGCGTGGAAAGAGGAATGTAAGCATGGCATGGGTATATTTAAGAAAAGCTTACGACAGTGTATATCACCGATGGCTGATAGAAAAGTTCTCACTACACAACTTCCCACTCTGGCTTTGCTAGACGATCCAAAAAAATACTGAGATCTCCGCAAGAACCGAGCAAGGCTATGAAACATCAGAAGTGATTATGTTCAAAAGAGGTCTTCCCCAGAGAGACGCACTCTGCGCAAAACTGTTCACTCTGTGTATTAACTCGATATCATGTATGCTGAGTGCGACGGAAGGCTACAGAATCTCTACGCCAATTGGGCAGAAGATCACACACTTGCTTTACATTGATGATCTCACGTTTCATGCTGCATCGGAAGAGAAAATGAGAAGAGTGGCAAAGAAAGTAAAGTCTTGCATGAAGGATGTTGGATTGCATTGGAACGAAAGTCGAGTGGTACATGTGAAGAAGGGTAACGTAAAATGGGACACAGAAAGTATGTGCGTAGGAGACGAGAAATCTGTAGATAGCCTCAAGCAGGGATCACATTACAATTTCCTTATAATCATGGAGAACATCAAGCAGGATGATACTTTAGTGTTAGAGATTGTTGGTAAGGCATATATACAAAGATTATCATTGATTTGGTCTAGCCCACTATCTGATTACAACAAGATGGTTGCAACAAACCAGTTTGCAATGCCCGTGCTTACCTACTTAATGACAACCCAGTGTTGGCCGATTATGGCATTACAATAGCTAGACAGTGAATTAAGAAAGGTGATTTCGGAGAATGGAGGTAAGAACCCCCTAGGATCAACAGCTATGATGTAACTACCAAAGAAGCTAGGAGGACGGGGACTCAAGAGTATAAGAGAGTACAAGCAGGAGAAGATTAAGGCTGCCGTGAGATTATACATTAACGAAGATCACGCCATGGAAGTAATGCGAAGATTCGAGGAAAAAGGTGAAAAGACAGGACGACGATCGTTGTTAAAAGATTATTAAAGATGCCAAGAAGTATGCACTGGAGCTGGGTTAAAGATTACACCTTGTGTACCCGCAACCAGTCATCACAGATATAGCGACGAACACAGATGTTCCAATTAAGCTTAGAAGAGGTGAGAGGAGAACAATGGCAGGAAAGGCTGCTGACCCAGAGATGGGACGACGAAGAGATTGGCGAAGAGTGCTTTGCTTGGATGACTGATTGGAAAGCAGCGCCAACACGTATCATTGCTGGGGTGAATGAGCTGTATCACCAAATGCTACCAACGAAGACCCACCTAGAGAGCAAAACAAGGCTCTAGACGGGACAGAACGGCCTGTGTCGGATGTGTAGCAAAGTTCCAGAAACCCAAGCACACGTACTTACAGGGTGCAGTAAACTGGCCCAATGAAAGTACCTTGTACGTCATGATGCAGCACTTAAAATTATATTTTACGAGATGCTGAAAGACCTGGACCTGGTGACAGCGATACCACCATGGTGCTCGATGGAACAACCGAAGCCACTTTACGAGAATGATAACGGAAAGGCGTACTGGGATGTCCCAGTATTCGCAGAGAACGTAGACGTCAGGAACAACAGGATCGACGCAAGAGTTATCAACAAGGAGAAGAAGAAGGTGTACCTATTGGAGATGAGCTGTCCTTGGATAACTAACAGGGAGGAAAAGAGCGAAGAAAAGACAAATAAATACGCACCGCTGCGGTTCGAGCTAAGGCAACAGCACGCTGGATATGACTTAGAGCAGCACAATATCGTGTTAGATGTACTAAGTGGTTGTTCAGAAACCGTGAGAAATAGTATAAGAGAGTTTACTGCAGAGAAGACGAAGGCTGGCAAGACATTAAACAGAATACAGAAGGGAATTTTAAAGAACTCACTGCATATCGCAAGGTGCTTCAAGATGTTATCGCAATGATTTTAATTGATTTTAAAATAATGATGGGGACATATAATTGGCTATCAGTTAACCCTCGTGGGAATACCGGATCTCGCAGGAGATCTAAAAATAACTTAAGAGGGATTACGATGGGAATAGGGCCAATATCAGGGATTACCTCTCTTACCTTCATACTCTCTTGTCTGAAATAGATCGGTCTGTAAAATATTGTGACACAGGCTTAGTATGGGAGTTGTTCGCTCCTAGTCACGGGCTCCCGATACGATGCGGTGGTAATTTACTATTATTTTGTTCACGAAAAATCTTG
>NC_090873.1:41235238-41252738 GCF_036669935.1 Montipora foliosa | reverse complement strand
GTAAGTCAGCCCCTCGATGAAAATATTCCCAAAAATTAAATTAGGTTACTGTGTTTTGTCTGGTGCCGTAGCTAAATAGAGGCGAAAAGTCCCTTTGTCTAAAACGATATTATTCACGACCAGTTTCCCACAAATTGAGCCTTGACTAGCTGTCGTTAGATAAATTAATCTCAATTCAGATTTTTCAATCTCGAATACTCCTGTTGTAGATATTTCTAGTAGACGACAAGAGTTTATGGTCATCTGACAGAGAAAATGAACAAAGGATGATACACGTTTTAGGAAGCTCGTCTATCCAAGGACTCCAGGTTTCTTGGAGCATTTTGAGGCCTCCACTTTCCTTTGAAAGAGCCTTGCCAGTAATGAATCTTGATGCTTTCTTCTTCAACTTCCAACACTTGTCCAATTACTGGAACTTTAATTGTCGCAGTTATCTAGGTGAACTGCGGCAAATGTCCCCAATGTAATTTCGGAGAAACAGTTTTCTACAGTCAGGACAGGATTTGCTCTTTGTGCTGCATGGAGGTACATACCTTCCTGTGTAAACCTGAAACAGCAAAGCAAGGGGTTTACCACCTATATATCTTCGTGTTGTGTCCAAAAATGATAGCAGGTTATACTGATGAGCACATCTGGAAACTCTTTAACTAAAGACATTTTGCTACTTAAAGGCTAATAGCTATCTGCCTGTACTGGTTTTCTGTAGTTAAAGGGAGATTACCATGCAGTGCCTGAGTTGATAGCTAGGTGACATGCAGTAATCGACAGTAAAGTATTTCTAGAAAACAATTAACTGAGTTTTGAGGGTAACCAAACTTTGTGGAACTTACTGAGTGGGTCTGGTATGGTTTCGTTAAAGCGTCCTCAGTTCATCTTGGACCGGGACCAAGGTCACGGAACTCATTCTGCCAGTTATAATTCAGTTATATGTAGCACCTTAACCCCATAGGTATGACCTATGTTGTTGCTGTCACATAGAATTTTTTTTTTTTTTTTCCGGTGGCATTTGTTTATCCAATTTGTGAACACTTAGGCACAAATGTTTGCTGAAATCTTTCATGTGTCGTCTTGACAAATTATTTTCGTAACGTCTGTTTAAAAGGAGGAGAAATGAGTGGATCGCACGATTTGTAAAAATGTTTATTTTCAGAAGGACGACAAATCACACAACTGTTTAATTAATCATGATTTCGCTTGAGCTTCGTAATATCATGCACGTTAACATACATGTACTTGCACTAACAGATTCTCGCGTGACTGACCCATTTGCTGACGTTACGCTGTCGGATGTCGAGGAGGCAGCACCAGAAAGTTCACTTATTGAGCTGAGCGACGATGACATTGAAGTTGATTGAGAATCATGATAGCTAAAGAGACTTCTGCGGAGACCGAACAATGAGTTGTTAGTCCTGGGCGTACGTGAACCGAACAATGAACAGTTACAATTTATACGCTTTAATATTTTGTCATGTTTTGTTGCAAAATAAACTTTTTACTTATTGAAAATAGTGAAAATTTAATAAGCGCCCAGCCTCGAATAAGCGCCCACCTCAAATAAGCGTCCACCCTGAAAGTCCAAAAATTAAATAAGCGCCCTGGGCGCTTAATCGAATAAATACGGTACTTATTAATGTTTTTGTATTTGACTACCCTTGTTTTGACCTCTTTTGTCAATCAACCCTGGCTTAAACAAGGACACTGCCTATAAAAGGGATAGCTCCTCCCCCCCTTTGTCACGCAAGTGCCGTTTGCACGACTGTATTCAATATGGCGGCCTGAGTGAGCAAGAAGAAGGGAACTCACTCATATTGAACAAGAGGCTGTAATGAAGTGTGAGCGCTTCATTTTCCGTGGAAATTTGTCAATCCTGCTTATAAAAGTAAAAATAACTTCAAGTGCAACTGGTTTTTGTTCCTGATACAAAAAATTAAAAATATTGGTACTCAGAAATTTGAATTTGGCGCTCGTAACTGTTCCTCCAATCGCGCGGTTTCGGTACACGTACTAGGCTCCACGCGCTCGTCTCTTCCTATCCTTGAGCCTTCAGTTTCCCAAGTTGAGGTTTTTCATAGTCGTGTCATGCTCAAAGCTTTTGATCCGAACAGGTTCCGAAGAAAGTCCGAACAACATAAAGGTTTCGATTCATGGCGGACGACAGTTGCGGAAGGAACGGTTTGATTTCTTCCCCCGTCTTCCCCCATGAACCGAAATACTTTGCTGGCTACGCAATTGCTTTTTTGACGTATTTAACTTCTCCTTTTTCGCCGTGAGTTTTTCGTTCCACCATGTCCGATTTTACTTCAAAGAAAGCCAAGGTAATGGATGGTCGTCCAAGAATTCGACATAGCATACAGCTGGAAGTGGAACCTGAAAGTGAAGGGCGTTTGCAGCGCGTCAAGTCTCAACTCCAGCACGTGAAAAGTATCCTTCGTATCACAAGCCGGACACCGATGGGAAATCTTCTTATGATTGAGAAATTGTTACAGGTTTTTCAAGAGTTTGGGCAAAGTGGAAGTATGGGAAGGCAAACCCCTTTGTGTTCTTCGTCGAGTGAAGAACTGATAGGACAAAAGTCCCGAGCACGCGATGTTGACATTCAAACAGATATTCTTCCTCCGTACATCTTGGCTAGTGGGGAAAACACGACGGGATGTTTTGACATTCACACACCTAGTAAACCGATGGAAGATTATTTTATTGCATCGAACGATGCCTTACAGCGCCTTGTGGCAACCATGGCTGGTTACGACGGTAATTGTCCTTTGTGTGGGTTTACGTTAGATTTACAATCTTTTGCCGTGCAAAAGCATGGACACACGGCACGAATGAGCATCTCTTGCATCGCTGGTCATTATGTTCGATGGTACTCAAGCAGCACTGTTGCTGGAAAATTTACAGCCAATTTGAGGTGTGTATTACCTGTCTTTCTTATTATTATTATTATTCTGTTGTTTTCTTTTTTTTCCCAGGCTCAGTGGTAATTAATGTGCAGGTTTATGTTGCAAGTATTCATCAGTTTCCTTGCATTATTAGGATGGTTCATGGTTTCACTTGTTCGGGTCTAACAGAGACCCAGTATATAAATTCCAGCCAGGCAGCTCGCATTGGCCATGTGGAACAGCAGTATATCTTCACTGGTAACATTATGCTTATTTGTGTGTTCACTGCTTCCCGAATACCCCGAAATTTGTCCAACCATCAAAGTAAAATGCAATTATTATTGTGTTATATCATCTACACTGCCCTCCAGTTGACCTTATAAATGAATAATAATTTATTATTCAATTGGGGCAGTGTTATTGTGTTTTGTCAGATAGTCTTCTACACTTTGTTTGGACTGGAGAGTACATTAGTTTTGTAATGATTGTATCGCATAGTTTGTTCTTCATTTTTTCTTTGTCAGTTCATTCTTCTTTGGGGTACAAGGATGCAGTAAAATGTGTCTATGAAAGAAAGTTACTCGAGGCTCGGACAGAGGCGCAGCAAGATCCTCAGTATTTTCTGCATGGTGATGTTAGTAAATTGTTTAAAAAAAAATGATCACAACATTGTTTATCTTCCATGTGGTTCTGTTGGTGTGTTACCAAGATGACCTTTCCATTTAAATTCTTGTGGTTTGTATAAGACCACTAAACATAATAAATTCGGGAATTATGTCTAGTAAAAAGGTAGATGAATATTTTTTAATGAAACCATGTTGTCTTGCAGTGATGAGCGCAAATTTCTATTGCGTCGAGAAGCCTGAAAAATTTCCCGGACTTCAACGGGATTTGAACCCACGACCTCACGATACCAGTGCGATGCTCTAACCAACTGAGCTATGAAGCCACTGACGTTGGGAGCTGGTCACTTCTCAGTTCAAAAAATTTTTCAGGTTTATCGACGCAATAGAAATTTGCACTCATCACTGCGAGACAACATGGTTTCATTTGATTTCATACCCGCAGTGCAATATATGATGTATTTCATATATATCTTTCACTCATAATTTTTTAAACTTTGTTATATATTTGTAAAAATTGAGTGAAAGGCGCTTTATTATAACAGTGTAAATTACTTTTAACATTGTAACATCATTGATATTAGAATCTTTCCTGTCTTCTCCATACATTTACATGCATAACTGCTATATAGGTCATCATAACTGATGCACGACATGATTCTAGCCGTGGAGCCCAACATACGACAGTTTCAGCATTATCACACAGGTAAACTATTTTTGTCTGATAGAAAGAGTGCAATTCAACCTTTCACTACTGTCATATTTTTGTATAGTAATCACGCAGTTCTTTCTAAGTACATGCAGATATATGTTTTCTTGTTTACATTTGCAGCAATAAGAAGGTTGTATACAGTTTAAACTGGTCAAAAGAGGACATGAGTGCAGCGGCATCAAGAGAAATACCCATGACCAAACAAGTCATAGAATCTTTGGCAACCCTTGGTGAGGCCAAAAAAAAAATATTTATCGGCATCCTGGTGGGGTTCACCTTGCTACTTCTGGTATCAAAAACTATTATTATCTTTGTTGCTACTATTGTTGAGTAATAATGTATTTACTATTATGTTTGAATGTATATATCTTCCTGTGGCCATAATCCACTGAATAGCACTCAAAGTGACTCCTGATCTTATGCGAAATTTTCCAGTTTCTGCATGACTTGCAAGTAGAATCTTGATGAATGTAAATTATATGATCCATATCCAATTTATAATGTTTTTAAGTGACTTGTTTGCTGTTGTACACACCCTTTTTTACATGCAGGTCACCGGGTCGGTGAAGTGGCACATGACTATGTGCCAGGCTTGAAACATTGGTTTAGCACTAAGGGGATAAAAAACTCTTACGACAGTTGGCATGGTATGTTATTACATAATCACCCCTTGTCAATCCCACTTGTCGATCTCACTTTTTCCTATTGTTTATTTCTTTATTTTTATGAACTTTTTTTTTGGGGGGGGAAGGTGGAAAAGGTGTGAAGAAAGCTATCCAAAAGGTAGCTAGTGGTCTTGTTCGGGATGCAGAAAAAAGTTGGTTTGCAGAATTGTCAGACAAAGGTAACATGGATGACTTATACCATAGAAATTGTGCACTATTGCTTAATTAATCTTGCATTATATTTGAGATTTCGAGGAACATCTTATTTCAGTCAAATGTACAAAGACACACATCTACTATGGGATGAAAAATTGCAATGGTGATGCTGATGTACTGAGGAACTATATTACCAACATAGTGGATCATTACCAGGTACTATCTCAATTATTATCATAACTCAAGTTACTTGCAAGGGAGTGTTATTGATCTTTACAATGGATGATTTAACGAGTAAACAAGATTACTAAAACTAAAGTTCTTGTACAGGGAAACCATACCAAATGCCACCAAGACTCCCGCTGTAAAGAAGATGGCTATGTTTGCAGCAAAAAACCTCTTGTCAGTGAGAAAGCTATCGCTGCATATAGGAAAGCTGTGGAAGGCACCACAGTATTCAAAAATGCTGAGGATTATGTTTTGGTAATATTTAACAACAGTAATGGTGTAGTGTTTTAATGCAATTTCAAGATCTGCCCTATGGCTTGTCAAGACATATTCATTGAGTATGATAAGCCTGCAATTTCAATAAATAAATGACAAAAAGATAATTTTCTATGCTTGGAGTATCACGGAGATGGGGTTGTGGTGGAATGGGGGACAACGCTTGGAAAGGGTGGGAAGTCATTTACAATTGGATAGTTAACAAAGTTCAATGATGTCTGATGCTGTTAAAAAAACCTTTTTTTTTTGGCCTAGTGTCGTGATACATACTGGATTGAATCACTGCATTTGGTGATGCTTATTTACACCCCGAAGCGCATTCATTTCAGTCGGGCAGACACATATGACATGCGAATACAGTTGGCTATTCTGGACTGGGTAATGTCTTTTTATCATGAGTATACCTTTTTTTATATATTAAGTAACATTAGAACAACAGAAAACTGACTGTATATTACTGTTCTTGCGAGAACTCTCCTGCAGTAGTGCTAATGTTTGACACTTGAGGTAGTATTTCATATCCAATTTAGAGAATGGTTGTTGTGCCGTTTACAATAGATATGGAAGTCTACAGTGAGTTCTAACTTACTAAGCACTCAGTCAATGTCTTGAAAAATACACAGATATACATGTCATCTGAATACATTGTATTTCTGTTGGATGGCATTCTCATTAATTATTTATAAATTGTACAATATAATTCAGACTCTAAAAGGATAATTATCATGGTTCTCTTTGACCACAATTTTATACGATGTATGTCACTTGAGTATTAGGCAAATGCAAGGGTTTAAAATAGTGTTACGTGCAACGTTATGTCCAATGTTGATGTGCAACAGAAAGTAACACTTCCTCTTGAATGTGTGTTCATTTGCACAGAATGAAAATGTGCTTCGGGAGGCATCCTCCTTACAGTTTTACCAAACAAGCCGTCAGCCAGACAGGATTGCCCCACACAGAGTTCTCACAGAAAAGACGTACAAGTTCAAGGAGGAGATCTGGGAAACATTTTTCTTTTCGTTGTAGATGATTTAATATCATTTTCCAGTTTCATTTCTTTTGTAGCAATACCTTACAATACAGTAACTTTCTGTAATGTGGGACACTATTTACCGTTTTCTAACTTAGGTGACAGAGGGTTTTTTTTGCGTTTCAAGTAATATACAACATTGCCTTCAAAGGAAAAGCCAGTAAATGATCAGGAAATACATGGTCTCTGGGGAAAAGAAGAGAACTGTAGAAGATGACCAAGCACCAATAGGGATTGCATTTTGCATAGCCACTAAAACGCTTGACCAGTAAATAGAACAGGGTCGTAACGAGGTATTATTTCTCGTAACTGATCCCATATTTCTACCCAAAATTTTGATCCCTATTCCCAAAAACGATGCCAATTTTGATCCCTGAACACGCCAAAATTTGAACCCTGATCCCTGCTGATTCCATAAAAATTACTGCTGATCCCGCCCTTTTTCAGGCCTTTGATCCCTGATCCCTGATCCCATATACCTCGTTACGACCCTGAGAGAAGTTTTATGCTAAATGGCCAGTTGTATTAATATTTACAGACTCCTGGGAGATCCTGGGAGAGTAAGTGTTATAAAATGCCATAGTAGGTGACTTATAACAGCCGTGCTTTCTATGAAAAACGGCCTGCAGGCTAAATCAATCTATTTTATTTTGTTACACGCAAAAAAACTCTAAAAGTATTGCAAAATTTCTCCTCGTAAATGGTTTGAACCTAGGAGTGATATATACAAGAATCTTCAGTTGTAAAGGAGACAAAGTATTCTGGAAGCAAAACAAGAAATCATAATTAAGTAAAGAACAATCGTCCTGGTGAGTGTAATCCGAGAAGGACTACACTATTAGAATGCGATGTGTTTTATTTCATATATGAAAAAAGTTTGGTGCCTATCTTGCTCATTACGAACGACGATGGCCTTGGTAGGGTACATGAGGAGGATTTGGCCATCGATTGCGAACGTCCTTTACAACACAGTGCGGCATAACTTCCCTAACGTCATCAATCATACACCCGAGCTCTTCTTTCCTCGCAAGGTAGGTGGGGTTTTCCCACAGCCCACAGTCTTTCAGAGTTCTCCAGAACCACTTGTAATCTTTGCGGCGTTTGGTGTGATTCGTTATCCTCTCCGCACCGCATCCCATCGGCTTGAATGCTGAAAGACTGATACACGGCGTCTGCAGGCAGAAATTACACGTCGAAACAGCGATTTCATGTTCTTCACCAGATTCAGCTGTAGGAGGTTGTTGTGCTGGAGGCGCGACTTCGCCCGACGTCTTCTTTCTTGGGAAGAGACGAACAGGTGTTGGTGGCGTAGGATCATCTCGCGGCACGGCAAAACGTTTGCGGCCTGGAAATAAAGGGATGTAACATTTTTTTTCGTATGGACGAACAGCAAGAAATTGGCGAAATTGTGCAACCACAGTGGAAGTATGCAACTGTATTAGAAATCTGCTGGAATTTTGTAATTCTTGCTGCTAGAAGTGCTATGTACGGTATAGACATTTTGTCCAGCCTCTGAGCATCAGAGTCAGTGAACATTTACGGTATTACTATACTAGTCAATTTTTATATATTCCGATGGGAAAACCTGCATACATGCGGGGAAGTGAATGAGTAATTAGATTTAGGCGGAAACACGACCCAGGATGACATAACCTCAGACTAAAGGGCATCAAGTTTCAAAGTGATGTTCGTTGCAAAGGTGGCGCGCTTTTCGAAAATAATATCGAAATAATTTTGCTAAGAAGAAAAACGGAAGATAACTGGAATCCTTTACAAAAGAATTAAAGAAAACTCCCTTGCACACTCAGTGCGAAGAGGATACGGAAAGGCAAATTACAAGACGAAATAAAATCTAACAAAACGGGAAAGAAAATCGTGATAAATAATATCTAACCTTCTCCAGATTGTACTCGTCTTATGGAAACCACTTCACAGGTTTCTTGCTGCCTAAGAAGACAGAGAATAGCATCCTGTTAATGCTCCGGTATCTCAACAGTTAACTACAATAAAAAAGAAAAGACAAAATGGTTTTCAGACAAGACACAAACCGGTGAGGTGAAATGAATATCTTTACAAAACAAAAATATAATTCGGCTCAAGTATTGTTAGTAAATGACCGTTGTACTCACCCTTACTCGTTTTGCAGCAGGAGATCCAAGCATTTTTTTACTCTTGTCTTCGTATAAAATCTGCAGGTCGGTGTTACTTTTAGTCGCTAGCCGTGATCCTTGGCCTACGATGTTGACGGGTCGAGGTCTCGAATGAACTGACTGACAGCTCGCCCAGTCCAAGGTTCCTTATATAGGCAGTGTCCGTGTTTAACGCCGTTATCATCGAAGAACATCTTTTCCAAATCCGGCCATTATAAGTGGTCGCACCCCTAATGTGACATCTTTAATAAACATAACTTTTATCCCATCCAACTTTTCTCTTTGGAAAACGTTCTTACAATCTCCTATTTTCTTATTTTTATCCTGAGATTTTCGCAGCATTAATGCACCTCGTGATAAGGATGTTTTTAATATTAAACCTTTTTCTGCTTTTTCGTGGCACTTCTGTTTAACAACACAATGTTGACTTTCTTGTGATAAAATTCACTTATTGTGGCTCCTTGAAAACGTAGATGTTCTCGAACAGAACTTGGCTGTAATTCTGATATATTAGAATCGAAATACAGAAATACTGTAGCCCCAACGAAGACATTGACATTTATCTTTACGGTGGCTGTCTTGCAAGCAGGTAGTGTCTGCAAACAACAACAGAGTGCCCTCTTTAGTGATTGTTATCCAAGGCAGCCTCGGGCTTCGCAATTAACGATTCGATTTGGAGCGTATAGAGCAAAAAACTACGCGGCAGGATTTTACGATTAATATGAAACCATGCAATTGCAGTACGTATCATTTTACCTTGAGTTTCGATGGCACTTTCTCCACTTGCTCCTCCTTGCGTCATTGATTCATGGGAATCTTCATCAAGTTCTTCTAATGGCCTGCAACCCATATCATCCTCATCCTCTTCACTTTCTTTCAAGCCACCCTTTTCAACATATTCCTCTGGATCACTTTGATCAGAGTCAGGAAGGAACAGTGAGCTGGATGCTGGGCTGATTAATTTAGCAGAAAGCTGTGATGTTTAATTGCCATTTAATGGAGACGAAAAGTCACTTTCCGAGTCCGGTTCCAGGCAATCGCAGGATGACGAGAAAGGAGAAGAAGGATCTGGATTTTCAAGTTCGCTACTTGCAAGATTCATTTGAGACAGTGTGGTGCGTTAACGCTCTAAGATAAGAACCGTGCGGCTGGACTTTGTGCGTATTTCACCGTTGCATGAATGTCGCCAAATGGAGTGACAACCGGAAATATCGTGAGAATATGCGGTTGAGTTTATGGTGACACCGAATGGTTCTTTACCGGTATGAACATGCAAAGACCTCAATTTTTTTGAGCGAATAAAAAGTAAGAAATCTTGGTCTGTAAGAGGTTACGAAATCGCTGCTTGCGAGATTCACTGGAGGCGATGTAGTCCGTTAACGTTAACGCTATCATAAAAGTACCGTACGGCTGGACTCTAACTAACAGTGCTTACTTTCATCGAAACATGGCGCCAAAGATGATGACAACCGGAAATATCGTGAGAATATGTGGTTGAGTTTATCGTGACACCAAATGGTACCTTACGATCAACATGCAATGACCTCAATTTTTCTTTTGTGCGAATAAAAAGTGAGAAATCTTCGTCTGTAAGAGGTTAGAAAATCGCTACTCGCAAGATTCACTGGAGAGGGTGAGGTGTGTTAACGAGTCTAAATCCGGTATGTTCGTATTTCCATCGTTGCATCCATGTCGCTAATGCGAGTGACAACCGGAAATATTGCATTGTCGATAATTTACCGATAGCTGAATTTATCCTGACACCAAACGGTACCCTTGCGGAGATGAACATGCAACATGCAATATTTGATAAACAAAATTTGATAAGCCGAAAAAGAAGTTAGATCTTTGATTCACAAAGCCCTCCACAGCAAGGAGAATGACCCATTCAATCTCACACGTGACACTGGTGACATCCATCGGTCATGACGCTGATAATCATGGGTGGGAATTTCTTCTGTCCTTCTGGCAGGAAAAAGAAAAACTTGAGAAGTAGGAAATACTAAACTTTGTTGAAGGTTTTTCGTAGCCTGGCGATTCATGTTTGGTTTTCAAAAGCATGACAAATGCTTAATGTCCAGAGGTAAGACACAGGAATCAGTTGCATTATATTTCTTCTTCTTGGAGCAAGGAATGTGATTCCTACAATAGATGTTTCCTGCGTAAATGAAACGACATTGTTTTCCGCCGGTACTTTGACAAATGAATTATTTGCAGTTATTCTACTCTATAGACGACAGTAAAATTTCGCAGCAAGGCTCTCAACATATAATACAGAAAGAATTTTTCGCAGTTATTCAAATGTCATTAACGGCGAAGTAGTAGCTCAATAACAACATACAGAGGGAAAATATGTCGCAGTTATTGAAATTTCAGTAATAGCGAAATAGCCAATAAACATAATAGAATGAAGGGAATACTTCGCAGTTAATGAAATTTCATTATCGGTGAAGTAGCCAATAACAATCATAGAATAAAGGGAATATTTCGCAGTTACTTGCAATTTCGTTAACGGCGAAGTAGCCAATCGCAGTAATAGAATAGAGAGAATATCTCGCAGTTATTTAAATTTCATTAACCGGGAAGTAGCCAATAAACATAATAGAATAAAAGAAACGGCTTTGCAGTTATTAAATTTTCATTAACGGTGAAGTAGCCAATAACAATCATAGAATGAAGGAAATACTTCGCAGTTATTGCAATTTTATTTATGCCGAAGAAAATAATCAACATAATAGAATAGAGAGAACAATTCACAGTTATTCAGATGTCATTAACGCCGAAGTAGGCAATCACAATAATAGATTAGGGAAGATATTTCGCAGTTAATAGACCGAATGCATAAATGGCGGCCAAAAAAAATATTCTTTTGTTTATGTGCTAATTAGCCTCACTAGCCTCGTTTGCATGGACAAAATACAAAGGAAAGGTTGCTTGAGAGCGAGGCTAGTGAGTCTCATTAGCACATAAACAAAAGAATACATTTTTGGCCGCCATTTATGCAATCGTAATAATAGAATAGAGAGAATGTTTTGCATTTTTTCAATTTCATTAACGGCGAAGTAGCCAATCACAATAATAGATTAGCGAAGATATTTCGCTGTGAGTGAAATTTCATTAACGGCGAAGTAAGCAATCGTAATAATAGAATAGAGAGAATCTTTTGCAGTTATTTAAATTTCATTAACGGTGAAGTAGCCGATCACAATAATAAATTAGCGAAGATATTTTGCCGTTAATGAAATTTCATTAACAGCAAAGTAGACACTCGCAATAATAGAATAGAGAGAATAAGCTATCTAAATCGACTACAAAAACATATAAAACAGCTGCTAACGACTTTTTTAGACAACCCGAACCATAAAACGTAATCATAAAAAATGAAACTGGTCTATGACGTAGAATCGTATATGCTTATGGCACTTCATTGCAAAGTATGCTCTTTTTTTTTCTTTGTTTCAGAGATGCTAAACTGAACGTTAATCTTACAAACAAAAACCAACATTCCTTTCTGGGAACTTGTATTCTATGTTTCATAACATGTATTAGCTTCAATATTCAGGTTAACTACAGTTAGTAAGTATTGATTTTGGGCTTCGAACAAATCTGTCCAGCGGTCTGTGTTTATGCCAAAAAGTCATTGAATTGTTTGAAAACCTCGTGAGCTTAAGTCAATTTTCTTTTTCATTTACACGGTTTGTCTGGGTATATTAAGTCAGTAAGACAAGTAACATGAGTATGAAACTGGATGTCAGTCCTCTCAAAATTATAGCTACAGCTGTGGCAGTTTCTATAACTGATTGATTGTTTTCAAGTGAATTTTCTTTTGCACGAAGGTCTACTTGATTATTTTCACGTCTTTGCTGTTTAGAGTTTTTATCCAATCTACATCATCCGGAAATTGAACAAAGTACCCGTTCAATTTATCGTAATCCATATTATTATATGGCAAAGCCAGTCTTGGGCAAATCCCAGCGCTCTGATTGGTTCTTTCTCGGTCGGGATTTTGCAGTACGGACCATTTCCGTGGAAACGGTCCAAGCCGTATATTTTTGTTTTGGAGCAAAGCCGGCAAATTCATAATTTGCAGCCAAAACAGCGAAAAAAAAACTGTGAATATTGTCATTCTTCGCAGTGAAACTACCAGAAAAAGCTAAAAAGATTGAAAGATAAAAAGCTAAAAGATAAAAAGCTAAAAAAATTGATTGCATCGGAAGTGCATTTTACTATCAGAAACAGAGTGCCATCTAATAAACAACTTACTAACTGAGCTTCGGGCCGTACTGGGGAACATTGGCCCACGGTCGTGGCAGTACGGACCGAGCGAAACGATCTCGGGCCAATATTCCCCAGTACGGCCCTCGCGCTCGGTTAGTAAGCGGTTAATCGTGCCATTTATCCATCCAAGATTCTTTACAACTCCGTCAACATTCTCTTCGTACTCTACTTCAACCCGTGTGTCCCAATCATCATTTCTCCTACGTGTAATTTCCGTTTTGATTGTCGTTTGTTTAACCTTGCTCTCTTATCGGGAGGTGTTTGTTCCACTTGGGCTTCGCTTTCATTTAGCGAACTGTTTGCTTCTCTCAATTTTAATCGAGATCACTGTCCCTTTTTTATTTTCTTTTCCTTTGCTACTTGGTTGTTATTTTCGTAACTTGCATTAATGTTTTGCTCACTTGCGACAATTTGGACGGCATGTAACCTGTCTTCCATGTAAATATTCTTCATGAGCATCGTAATGCACCGTAATGTTACTACATCCTTCACCAAATGACTGACTATTTAGGGAATCGACGGCATTGTTAGTATTGGGTGCCGCGTCCCACTCTTCGTTATCTCGTAAAGTGTAGGCCTTACAAAACATTTTCAGAATTCTCTCTCTTATCCACCACCTCACCCAAAGCGCTGACTGAGACCAACGGGCATTGGTTTGTTGATTACAAGTAGCAGCTAGATCAGGTGGAAAGAGATGTTTCGCCTCGGTTATATTCTTTACACCACAAAGGACGTCGAATGCCAACTTGACGTCTGTTTGATTCGTTAGATCTTGTATGGCATGTCCAATGTAGCGAAAGATTTTATATTCCTCTTTGCTTTTTGTAACAATATCACTTACTCGATTAGCAGACGTTTTCCAGTGCACAGTACACCCGCGCAAACTTTTCTCGCAGAGTTCCGCTCCGATATTTCTTTCAAAGCCGTTATATTCTGCTTGATCAAAATCTACTATGATCTGCCGAAGAGTCTGCCCATTTTTAAACGACGGGTGTATTTTAGTAACGTGGGTAAATATTTCACGAATATAGCTATTGCGTAGGAATCGCTGTCTTGTTTATTCAAAAGAACTCTCGCAACCGCGTTAAACTCGGCATCATGGTAATTTCCTTCGTTAAAAGCAACCATGTTCAGTAATAAAGGTCTGGAAATCCATTGTTATTTGTGTAACGGATATCCACGTACAAATCTTTGGTGTTTCTCTGTAGGTGTGCTTGATAGGGAGCGAGAAAGAATGCAAAATTTCTCGAAGGCGAAGTAAGGTACTCTCGTCCTTCCATCTGGTATTTCCCCATTTTTCGTTCACTTTCGAACGTCTCTTGCATGTCTTCATATTCTTTCCTGGACTTGTCAAATTCAAGAACTTGAAGCAGTGGAACAATTCCTGGATGTTAGTTTAGTTAGTTTATTGCCAGTCAATCAATCATAGCTGCGCAAGAGCGTATGAAAACGCCAGTTTTGGTAATTTAAATCCGCGAGAGACAGCTGCCGGAAACGGCAGAGTGCTGAAGTTCCATGCCAGCATAAAAAAAGTTAAAACGCTGCAGCTGTGTCGACAAAATCTGTCCTGTAATAATATATAGAGAGGGAAACGTTTCGCTGTTAAAGGCATTTCAATAACTGCGAATTTTGTGGTTCCAATACATCTTTAGAGGGAAACCTTCGCCGTTAGTGACATTTCATTTACTACAAAATCTGTGGTTCTAATATATATTTAGGGGGAAACGTTTCGCCGTTACTGACATTTCAATAACTGCAAAATTTGTGATTCCAACATACATTCAGTGAGAAATCTTTCGCCGTTAATGACATTTTGATAACTGCGAAATTTGTGGCTGCATTATTTGTGGGGGAAAATCTTTCGCAGTCAATGAGATTTAAATTACTGCGAAATCTTCGGTATATAATAAAAGTATACTGATGAAGTTTTTGCGAACTTTTATTAACTATCTGTAGATAAATATAACTGCAAAATTTGTTTAGCCTGGCATACACTTTTCTCAACAGCAACGGTGATTTGGTTCTTTTCTGATTTTAAAGCAAACCATTTTTAAGTTTTATACTCATGCAACTCGATAACTGATGAATAAAACACAACAGCTATTACACTTTCGAACATAATTATCCAGTTAAACATAAAACGTTAGTGATGTATTGGTGAATTTGTTAATTTAAACACAGGCAAATTATTTCTTAACTTTCAGGCTACCGAGATGCAACTTGTTTTGCCTGGCATACACTTTTCTCGACAGCAACGGTGAATTGGTTCTTTTCTGACTTTAAAGCAATCGATTTTTTAAGTTTTATACTTATGGAACTCGATAACTGAGGAATAAAACTCAACAGCTATTACACCTTCGAACATAATTCTCCAGTTAAGCATGAAACGTTAGTGATGTATTGGTGTATTTGTTCATTTAAACACAGGCAAATTATTTTGTCAGTTAACTTTCAGGCTACCGAGATGCAACTTGTTTTGCCTGGCATACGCTTTTCTTAACAGCAACGGTGAATTGGTTTTTTTCTGATTTTAAAGCAAACCATTTTTAAGTTTTATACTCATGGAACTCGATAACTGAGCAATAAAACTCAACGGCTATTACACCTTCGAACATCTGCTTCCCTGATTTTCCGGTTAAACATGAAACGTTAGCGATGTGTTGGTGTATTTGTTAAATTAAACACGGGCAAATTATTTCTTAACTTTCAGGCTGCCCAGACGCAACTTGTTTTGCCTGGCATACTCTTTTCTTAACAGCAACGGTGAATTCAGTGAATTGGTTCCTTTCTGATTGTAAAGCAAACCATTTTTAAGTTTTATACTTATGGAACTCGATAACTGAGGAATAAAACTCAACAGCTATTACACCTTCGAACATAATTCTCCGGTTAAGCATGAAACGTTAGTGATGTATTGGTGTATTTGTTCATTTAAACACAGGCAAATTATTTTTTCAGTTAACTTTCACGCTACCGAGATGCAACTTGCTTTGCCTGGCATACACTTTTCTCAACAGCAACGGTGAATTGTTTCTTTTCTGTTTTTTGAAGCAATCCATTTTTAAGTTTTATACTTATGGAACTCGATAACTGATGAATAAAACTCAACAGCTATTACACCTTCAAACATAATTCTCCGGTTAAACATGAAACCTTAGTGATGTATTGGTGTATTTGTTCATTGAAACACAGGCAAATTATTTTGTCAGTTAACTTTCAGGCTACCGAGATGCAACTTGTTTTGCCTGGCATACACTTTTCTCAACAGCAACGGTGAATTTGATTTTAAAGGAAACCATTTTTAAGTTTTATACTTATGGAACTCGATAACTGAGGAACTGGGAAATTTAGAATGCCCAATCGAGCTGTGTAAAATTTCATTCCGGGTAAATTGATTTCCCAGCATGTCACAGCACATTTAATATTAATCACAGACTTATCAATTTCCTAGCTGCTATCATGATATCCTGATATCATGAAATTGAACCTAACTGCAATTATTTTATCTCAACGTTTGAGCGTGAGCCTGTATACCGGGATGGCTTCCAGCACCGAATTCCCCGACGTCAACATTGTTTACTGCCTCCATAACTCGTTTGAAAACATGATTACAGAAATCCATGACATTCAGACGAAGACTGCTCAATTAATCCCCGCACAGAGGCCAACCAAAGTTATTCCGTATTACCAGAATTTCGGACGGCGAGTCTAATCTGCAGGTCGCAGGTCGCAGGTCACAGGTTGCAGGTCATTGTTTCACCAATACAGAAAGTATCCTACACATTCTTAAAAGCTAACGTTAGGCCTACTTAGGCCTAAAGAAACGTTTTTAGGCCTAAGGATAGCTTTTAAGAATGTTTAGGATACTTTCTGTATTGGTGAAACAATGACTGCAACCTGTGACCTGCGACCTGCGATCTGCAAATTAGACCCGCCGAATTTCGGAACGTGATCACCATTTTCCCGCAAAAATTTACCGACTTGAAGGCGACAAATCTCCCTTCGCAAGAGCTGGAAAAACTTTCCTTCGACAAATTGGCTAACATTTTACCCTGGATGCCAGAGGTCTTCTCGCTCACCAGCGGCGAGGAGCGTCGAAGTAGTGCTGGTCGGCGAGAGACGACGGGGACCTGTACCATTTTTCCCCGTGTGAGAGAGTTAATCCATAAATCCTATAGAACGGGAAATGGTTCCGTGTCCCAGCACTAACCGCCACTGTCGATACGCGCAAAACTGAAATAGATTTGTGTTCCTCACAAAATTCATCTCGCCCCTAAATATGGTCATTCAATAAAAAAAAAATAGCTACTTTTTTCTGCTTAAGGTAAGTTCACAGTACAATCTGATCGATCCTGAATGCTTTAACACTTTTCTGAATACGAAACCTTTGTTTTAGCGTTTGTTGATGGATATCTACACCGTTAGGAGACGTCCAGCCGAGAATTCCTGAGTCGGCTTAAGCTCCTCATGTATGAAGTCAGTGTCAGCTATGCTTTTTGGATC
>NC_090873.1:41202738-41217738 GCF_036669935.1 Montipora foliosa | reverse complement strand
GAGAAGAGTTATCGTGTAGGGGAGACCATTCGGGACGCAGGGAGGACAAGCAACGCCCCAAAAAGTACTAGAATCATCAGGGGAATTAAGCACGGAGGCCGTCCCCGCCAATCTCAAAGCCTGGGCCTTTAACACGGGATTGTCAAGATTGACACCCCAAAATTTAATTTCAAAAAGCAATTGTTACGACTCACCGTCTCCATTTTTGAGCCCCATAGGAAGGGCCAGATAAAGGCATTAACCCGCGCAATGACCCATTTTGGAAGAGTAAAAACTCTGGCAAGGTAAAGCAGCTTGCTCAAACCAAGTGTATTGATAATTAGAGCCTTACCGGGAAGGGATAGGGATCTCGACTTCCAGAGATTGAGGGATTTCTCCAGTTTCGCAAGTTTAGGCTGCCAATTAAAGTGCTTTGTAGGGATGGTGCCAAAGACTGCCCCAAAGATTTTCATTTTTTTAACCCAGGTGAGGCCCAAAGGCTCATCAGGACGAAACCTCCAGGCCCCCCAGCCATATTGCTTCAGTTTTGGTGCGATTCAGTTTGGCACCGGTGCCCCTTTCATAGACATTAACACAGCTGAAAAGATTACACATGGATCGAAGATCCTTGAGTACAGTCGTAGTAGTGTCATCAGGATACAAGCGAACACGTGCTTGCCGCCCTCTGGCACCGGGGAGGAGGAACCCCTCAACCCTTGGACAACGGCGAATGAGGGACGCTAATACCTGAACACAAAGGACATAAAGTAAGGGAGACAAAGGGTCCCCCTGACGCACCCCACGCGCAAAAGAAATCCTCTGCGATAGCCAACCGTTTAAGATAATCTGCGTAAAGGCACCATTGTAAAATGTTGAGATCCACCGGCAAAACCTGGGTCCAAAACCATAAACCTGGAGAAAATGCAAAAGAAAGGAACGGTTGACACGGTCAAAGGCTTTCTCCTGGTCAAGGCTGGCTAAGATTACGGATTCATCCGTCCGTTGAATGTAGTCCAAAACATCACGCAAACGCGTAATATTAGAAAAAATACTTCGGCCAGGAACGGAGCTTATCAGCGTGGACAATATATTCAAGAACTTTGGAAATAATCTTATAGTCAACATTCAAAAGAGAGATGGGCCGCCAGTTTTTTAAGTGCTTAATATATCACCACGCTTCTTAAAAATAAGGCGGGTGACGCTACCTTTCATCGAGCCACAAAGCTCGCCATCGGAGAAACACTGGTTAGAAACACGGAGTAAAAGGGGACCCAAAGTCTCCCAAAAATGAAGATAAAATTCAACTTATAGTCCGTCAGATCCCGGTGACTTCCCGGTACTAAGACTCTTAACAGAGTTTATTAATTCATCAAGCGACAAGGATTCCTCGCACGAAGCTCGTTGAGGGGGATAAAGGGACTTTTTAACGTATTATAAACAACGCTGTTTAAAAAACGCGTCAATAGGCTCATCAGTGAAAAGATCTGAATAGAAGCGCAAGTGCGCACGTTCAATTTCTTCACGTGTGAACACCTCTACATCATCAGAATTAAGAATAGAAGAAACAATATTACGCTCAAAGCGTTCACGTTCAAGCTTAACTCTAGAACGGATTTTAGAACCGTCTAACTCTTCCAAGGTAAAAGCCTTAATTAAGCTTAGGGGCTGTTTACATTGAGGTAGGAAGATCCTAGCACTAGGTAGATCCTAGAAGGTGGATCATCGTAGCGC
This sequence comes from Montipora foliosa, assembly GCF_036669935.1. Classification (NCBI taxonomy): domain Eukaryota; kingdom Metazoa; phylum Cnidaria; class Anthozoa; order Scleractinia; family Acroporidae; genus Montipora; species Montipora foliosa. The sequence continues at coordinate 41,216,028 of NC_090873.1, read as the reverse complement.
CGTATGTTTTCTGTATTCAGTTTACATGCAAGAGGTCGTACTTGGCCCTAATGCTAGGATCTTCCTAGCTGTGAGCTAGGAAGATCCTAGCACCATGTAAACTGTCTTCGCTCGGAAGTTCCTGGTACTAGGGACAAAAAAAAAACAAACATGGCGGCGGCCGGGTGTTCACGGTATTCAGCTGCCAAAGGTAATCTTCCGGTGTAGAGATTCTCCCACCACACGTCTGTCCTTCCAGGTTTTCGCGATAATCGCTCTCCAAGCCCATGTGTGCTCCTCCTTCTCGAGAGATGAAAATGTCTTGCAACGGCAGCCCTATGCGTTAAGTGCATGATCATGGCTTGCTGTTGTTGCAATTGGAAAATAAAGTTGTAAAGGGCTACCAGCTACTGCTGAAAGGAAGTCATTAAAGCTACAGTAAGGAGAGTAGAAGGACCAAATTACATGTTTGTTGTTCTCGCCCGCCATCTTGCTTTCATTCTCCAGTTCCACCTAGACAGAAATTCCTGCATGTAAACCAAACGAAAAGTTGTTTCGCCTTCTAGGATCTTCCTAGTGCTAGGATCTTCCTCATCATTTATCCGTTCTCCAAGTGGAGAATTGGGCTGTAGGCTCTCTGCCTCCAGGCCGTTCTGTCCTCGGCAGCCGATGCTGCTGCTGCCCATATTCCTAAACCGTTCTCTTTCATCTCTCTTTCGATAGTCCTTCTCCAAGTCTCACGCGGTCTACCCCTTTTCCGTTAGCCTTCAGGCACCCATGTTAGAGCAATTTGTGGATGTGAGCAATGGTCCATTCTGAGGACATGGCCCAACCACGTCCATCTCCTCCTTGCCACTTGCTTACTTATTGTCTCCAATCCTGCTTTTGCTCTAATCTCCTCGTTTGTTACCCGCATTGGCCAGTAGATCTTAAACATCCGACGAAGGCTCTTATGTAAGAATGCATCCAGTTTTTTCTCATCTGTTTTGGTCATTCGCCAGCACTCACAACCGTACAACAACACCGAGAGGATATTAGATTTGAAAATTTTGGTCTTAGTCTTGTAGGTAAATTTACTGCTCTTCCAGATTTTATCCAACTTACTATATGCAGCCCTTGCTTTCCCTAACCTTGCTTTGATGTCTTCTTCTGTGCCACCTGACTTGCTGATGTACGAACCCAAGTAGACACAACTTTCTACATCTTCAATATCGTGTTCGTCAATCTGGACGTTCTCATTGCTGGTCGTGTTAAGTCTGAGGAGTTTTGTCTTTTCGGAATTGATCTTCAAGCCAGTTGTCTTGCTGGTAGTGCTGAGATTTGTCACTTTCTGTTGGATTTGACATTTCGTACTGGATGTAAGTGCAATATCGTCAGCAAAGTCCAAGTCGTCTAACTTGGACCACAATTTCCATCTAATGCCAGTGTTAGCACCCGTTACTGTCCTTCTCATGATCCAGTCGATCACAAGTAAGAACAGAAACCCTGGCATGTTACAACCCTGCTTTACGCCGGACTTCACATCGAAGCAGTCAGTTTGATCTGTGCCCTCAACAACCGCGCATTGGCTACCATCATTCATTGCCTTGACCATTCTGACAAGCTTCGAAGGTATCCCATAACTCTCCATGATCTTCCACAAGGTTTTCCCGTGAACGCTATCAAAAGCCTTTTCATAGTCGACAAAACATATATACAAGCTGGAGTTCCATTCCACTGCTTGCTCTTCGATGTTCCTGAGAACGAATATCTGCTCTATCGTACTTCTTCCTTTCCTGAAACCAGCTTGCTCCTTCCTTAACTTTGCATCAACACCACCTGATATTCTTCTGATTAATACCTTGCCCATCACTTTTACAGCAACAGACATCAAAGTAATCCCCCGCCAGTTTCCACACTTGGTGAGATCCCCTTTTTTTGGCAATCTTGACAATGAGGCCCCTCCTCCAATCTGCAGGAACAGTCTCACTGACTCATATCTTACAGAAAAGGTCATGGACTACATCGACTGTTGTTGTAATGTCAGCCTTGAGAAGTTCTACTGTTAAGCAGTCCACACCAGGTGCTTTAGCCGCTTTCATGCTCGTGATGGCGCTCCTAATCTCGGCTTTAGTTATCGGGCCTGATGTTTTCTCTTCTATAGCTTCCATTTCGCTGATCACTTCGGCCTCCTGCTCCGGGTTGGGTCTATTCAGTAATGCAACAAAGTGCTCTTTCCATCTTTGTTGCACTTCCTCTTCTTTTGTCAACAAATTGCCTTCGTTGTTCCTTACCATGTCAATTTTCTTTGGTAGCTCGCTGCACAGACTTCTTGTAGCATCGTACATACCTTTCATCTGCCCACACTTAGCAGCATCCTCTGCCTCTTACGCTATATTGTTAGCCCACGCTCTCTTGTCCTTTCTCAAACTTTTCTTCACTTCTACATCTTTCTTCCTGTATTCCTGTTGCAACCTTGCCTTTAGTCGCTCCGATATTGTGCCAGCTAACTTTTGCTTTAACTGCTTCCTTTCTTCAACTCTCTTCCAGCTTTCTGGACTGATCCAGCTCTTATTTTTCTTTGTTCTGTAGCCTAGCACATCCTTGGCTGTCTCGCAGTAAGTGTCTTCGATCTTTTTCCACTTTTTCTCTACTACGTTCTCACTCGCTACTTCGCCCTCGCCCTCCTGTCTATTTTCGTCACAATCATCTTCTATCACTAAACAGCTGAACCTGTTCTTTAACTCCAACTGAAATTGCTTCCTAATTTCAGGAACATTCAGCTTACTAGGATTATCCTACCTCCATGTAAACAGCCCTTTACTTTCGAGCTTGGAAATTTCAGGACTAACTGAGGGATTACCAGAAATAAGCTGAAGTTTTAGCTTAATAATCCGGTTAACTAAAAGAACACGCTCGTATGAGAGATCCCTGCTCTTTTCCTTTTTAAAAAAGTCCCACAAAACTTTAACCGAAGGAAAGAGTTGTAAGCAATTTGCTAATTGAATGATACAATTCGAAAAGATAGTTGCAAAGCACATCATCATTCAAAAGTGAATTATTAAACTTCCAAATGCCAGGACCACGGAGGTTATTCCCAGTGGGCTGGAAGAAAAGATAAACAAGATAATGGTCGGAAAAAACACAAGGGCTGATTTCACAAGGAACAACAGAAGGCATGAAGTTTTTAGAAACAAAAAAATTATCTAAACGCGAACCAATTGAAAAATCTGAATTAAACCATGTGCACTGGCACAATCTCGGATGAAGCTTGCCCCAGACATCATTTCAAGAAAAGGCTGAACGAAAATCAGTAAGGCACTTAGCAGGCACAAAGTTGCCGCAAAACTTATCAAGGTTGTGATCGTAACAATTATAAGCACGAGCAATTATTAAAACATCAGAAGATAAAAAGTATTCGTGCAAACTTCTGAAAAACACTTTCTTCTCGGCCAAGTTGGTGGGAGCATAAATGTTAATTAAATTAATCCTTAGATGGTCAAGTTTTAACAAGTTGTTGATTTAGTTGATTTACGCGCAGTGGACCATCTGTGAAGTCTAACATGGCAGGCTTGAGTTTCGGTGCAACTCGAGTAGGTGAAGGACGGATAGGAATCTGCGATGGGCGCAGTGGAGCTGTAGGGCCAGGATCCTCAGGAATCGCCATCGCAGCAATAGCTTGATCAGAAGCAGTAGAACGTTGCAAATCAGCTGCAGCGACAAGCTGTAGATCAGACAAAGTAGGAGAGCCAGAAATGATGCTCGACGGAACAGAAGGCTCTTGGGACAAAGGAATAGACAGGGACGGCGATTCAACAGGCGAAAAGAGGGACTGAGACGATTGCGTAGTTTGTGATGACTGAGAGAACTGTGTAGACTGAGAAGACTGCGAGGGCTGTGCGGAGGGCTGCTTTGGGGTGTTCTGGGACAGTGATGAAGGCTGACCAGAATTAAAGATGGCGACGGTGATGATTGCGATGAGAGGAAAACACAGGAAGGTGTAGGAGGTACATCAGGAGAAGACTGCGAAGGAGGCTGTGAAGGAGGAACATCAGGTAAAGACTACAATTAAGGGATTGAAGGAGGCGGGCCATCGGAAGAAGGCTCATCAGAAGGAGGCTGCGGGAGAGACTATGACGGTCGAGACTTTGGAAGGGGAGCAGGAGCAGCATCAGTATCACCAGTGTCAACTTTTTCAGGGAGCCGCCACCAAGATAATTTACAATCAATGGCGTAGTGGCCGTCCTCTTTGCAAACACTGCACTTGCTTTATTTTCTTCTTTACAGTCACTGAATGTGTGGCCCAGTTGGTCACAGTTAAAGCATACCACGTTAGCAGGGCACACCTTTGCGACATGATCGGGAAGATGGTACTTTCTGCAAGTAGGAACCTGTCTCTCGTGTTTGACTCTAAGAAGCTTCCTGGCGAAGCGTAGGAAGGATGGAATCGACTCTGATAGCTTCTAACAACGCCATGTTCCGTTATTGATGCCCTCATAGCCCTGTAGATTACATCTGCGGAAACCGAGGACAGATCCATAGCGGCCGAGACGATGGGCCAGTGCTTCATCAGAAAGCTCGAAGGGAGTATCATACACGACAACAAAGGTACACGTAGAAGATGAATTACGATGACGACGGATAAAAGAAGATTTACGAAGGAAGAGATCACGATACTCACTGGTGGAAAACGTCACGGAAACAAAGCCATTAGGATTACGTTGGAGACATCTGACCGCAGCAGCACGGATACCACAGTTCTTTAGATCGGAAAACACTTGCGATAAAGAAGTGTCCTTGTCGGAAAGAGAAAAATGTGCCGTACATGGTCGCTCGGGCAAAATGTTCAGCGGATGGATAGAATCATTTTCTGCGTCAGTAATTAAGACATTCAGCATTCTTCATTATATAATCAACGCTGGATTGACTAGACACACTGGAGTGTCGACGACGCCCAGCCATTTGGGCACAAGACGGGATACCAGTAATCTCCATGTTCTCCTCAGTTTCGGAACGGTCCGGTCCTGGGGGTCGACATTATTACCTGCCATACCTTTTCGATTTATTTACATATATACAGTGGACAAGGCAGAGGAAGCTCTGCTTGCCCTTACTTGACAATATTAAAGTTGAAATCTAAACAAGGTGAAAGTACAATATAATTATTGAAAGAAAAACGTAATAGTAAAGGTGAAAATCTAAACTAGGTGAGAGTACCGTATAATATTAATAAAAATCGAAAGCATTCTGGAGATACCTCGTCTGATTTACACTCCAAAATGCTAAAAGGGCTAAAACATATGACTAAAAGCGAGAAACTTAATTCGTAAACACTAGCGGAAAGCTATATACAGTGCTATTTGTTTGCGCATGTCATTGTCTTATTTGTTAATTAATTTGCTAATTTTATTTTGTATTTTGATTCTGAATAGTTTGGATGTAGGAAGCGAGGGGCAAAGGGGATGGAGTGACCTCACCCGGGGGCCCAGGAACCTGCCCCTGCAAGGCTGGGCCACTGGGTGTGGCCGCTATGCCCTGTGTCCCTGCTTAGATGATTACACGTAGCTCATCGTTGTCTACGCGGCAAAGGACATTCATATGTGCCCAGGTATTTGAGAATTCACGTGGGGAGTAATAAGAGTGCCCCGCGGAGATTCGCGTGCGCACTCTTGTTTTGATTTTATTGATGATGGCCTGGGCGGAGGTGACCTTCTGTTCCAAAGTGCGAAAGTTCCGCGCCGCCCAAAGTTCGTTAAGAGTAATGTTAAAAAGAACACGGAAATGAGATTGGATTTGGAGGACTGGCCATCCCGAGGAAGGCTATGTCCAAAAAAAAACTAAAGCGGGACTGAGACTTAAGGCTGTAGAGTAAAAAGGATTGACGCTTTGAAACACCCACGCCCACACCTGAGGTGCAATAGTGCACTCACAGAAGGCGTGAGAGAAAGATTCCTTGAGGCCACAAGAAGCGCAACGCTCGCTAACACGGAGCCGGCGCCATCGTTTCAGGAAAGCCCGGGTTTTAATTACTCCATGAGCCAAGCGTCACGCTATATCTGCTGCCCAATTGGTACTCAGACCCCCATATATTCCCGCCCAGATGCTACGCCAGAGTAGGGTGATAGATAGCTTCCTCTCCCAAGCAAATGTGCAAGGCAATCGCCGGGGAGAGGGGTTCACGTGTTTCGCGTAGAAGATTATAACGTTATAGTCTGGTAGCAGGGTCAGATCTAGATTGAGGCGGTCAATCGCTTTAAGGATGTGTTGATATTACACAGGGGATGACCCCCAATGGTACAGCAGCTTTTTTCATTGCGTGAAACTGTTCAATGTGTAAACTCACTTTGTTCTTAAACAATTGGAAACAAGCTTATTTAGTAACAAGGAAAACAGGTGCTTATACATTGTAACTATTTCTAATAGAACGTATGCACATGGCCTTACAGTTGTCATTTAAGTTTCGCAAACTAACTTCAAGGAATTCCACTCATTTTCTACTAAAACAGGAGTAACTGCAAACGCATTAGATCCCAGGAAATGAAGATGAACCTTAGCCCTAATCACGCAAGTGGGTTACATAAAGCAAGAGAAAAATCACTGGTCAGCGAGGGAACAGTTTGTTTGGTCAAAAATGCATGATCGTTGATCTTCCTCTTGAATTAATAGCGTTCGATTCCTTCAGTCCGTGCTGCAATAACGGAGATAACAAGGATTATCAGGTGAAGTTCCATTGATGTAATAGAGGTAGTAACCACTGCAGTTTTGCACTTGAATATTGGTGGACCATTGGCAACAATCCGCCTTCCAGTGAAAGCAGACCTGTCGTGTTACTTTGCCTTCGTGAGCCTGGGGATGAGCTCCGTTTAACCACCCAGTTGCGTTTGTCCTGCATCTGTTTTTAGGGACACACCAATTGGGCATTTTTGTTCCTGCGTTTCCTTGGAAGCGAAACCAAGCTGGCCCAAGTGTGCTGTCGCAAGAACGATTCGTTGCATCGTTTGTCACTTTTCTGCCGGCATTGCCCAGTACTTGGTAGTTTTTGCATTCTAAGCAAAACAAGGAACCGTCAATTAAATAATGGCTTAAATTTTATGGTAGTTAAATCAGTGGCAACAGACGCGAAGACAAGTGACAGGAAATTATCAATTAATGCATTATCACCCTGAATGATGTGATATTCTTAAACCAGCTGACCAGAAGAACACTTTAAAAAAAATAAAATTGTTGGGGCTCCCCCCGCCCCCAGCCCCCTAAGTAAGCAATGTTGAGACTTGTGTGGATTTTTCAAGATTTTTCGTGAACAAAATAAGAGTAAATTACCATCGCATCGTATCGGAAGCCCGTTACTAGGAGCGAACAACTCCCATACTAAGCTTGTGTCACAACATTTTACAGAACGATCTCTTTTAGACAAGAGAGTATGAAGGTAAGAGAGGTAATCCCTCATATTGGCCCTATTCTCATCGTAATCCCTCTTAATTTATTTTTAGATCGCCTGCGAAATCCGGTATTCCCACGAGGGTTAACCGATAACCAATTATATGTCCCCATCATTACTTTAAAATCATTAAAATCATTGCGATAAAATCTTGAAGCACCTTGCGATATGCAGTGAGTTCTTTAAAATTGCCTTCTGTATTGTTTAATGTGTGAATCAGAAAGGGATATGAAACCCTAATGAGGGACATAAAAGAAAAAAAAAAAGTAGGAGATATGGGATACCAATTCTTCCACCCTCAATTTGATTATGGATCGGTTCCTTTGTTCACCTTTTTCAAATTAGCTGATATAATGACATCAATTGTTAATTTGAAATACTTGCCGTCTGGAATGCAGTAGCTCTGACCGTCTCCTCGGTAACCCAACTTGCAGGTGCACTTATAGGACCCGAGAGTATTTAAGCAGAGAGCCTTCCCATTAATACAGTTGTGAGCACCACTGGTACACTCGTCGAAGTCTTATGGGAATAAGAAGAGATATGACATTAGAAAAAATGTGACTGAACAACAAGCAGAACAGCTCCAAATATTTCAGACACAGAATGAAATGCTATGCGTTCGACCCTGTCAGCTTTCTTCATAAGTTCGACGCACGTAATACATACAGTTTGCTTTTCCCTTCAGGATGTTTTGTTTTTAAGTAGTGGCCTCCACACGAAGACATCGATATTCATTCATCCAATGGCCACGAATGTGAGAAAGCAAGAGAAAGTAAGATGACATCACAAACTGGTCGTGGAGTAAATGATTGCTGGTTATGTTAAGTTTTACAGCGAGAAATTAAAGCTGCAAAGTATGTGTGCTCTTGACTTAAAATAGTCAGCAATGAAGAACATTTGAAATTAGGTGCGCTTTCAGCCAAATATAGGATCACAAATCGTAAAAATACATTATGGCAATCCGAATCTAGATCAGATCTAGATCATAAATTCGAATTCTTATCATTTATTTCGATACTGGGGTGGTTTTAAATCAAGTCTCGAGAAACCAAAGCAAAACGAAAAGACAACCAAATGAACTAATCACCAATGGCAGAGGGATTTCAGTTGAATAAAGAAATATTATTACGCGCTTGCGCAATCTTGACGCTTAGTGATTTGCATAAAAAAAAGTTGCACTACAGTTTTTCTTCTTCTTTTTTTTAAACTAGTGACAAGCAAAGCATATAATATCAGTTACAAATGATCCGTAACATTTTTACTTTTAAACAGCTGCGGGGTGAGTTGCATGGAGACTAAGCCCCCCTTTCCCCCACCCCCCCTCCCATCTCTGTTCACTTCCGTTTCTTTTTATGCATGCTCAATGGGACAAAAGAACAGCTAGAATCGTCCCTCAAATTGATTTCCCCGGAGCTTTGTATCTCTTGCCAACTGTCACAAGATCAGGGACTCTGGGAACGAGATTGTATTTCCTTGCTGGTCATTAAGAAGCCAGTAGGCATATGTTTATGAGACCCGAATTGCAAACAAAGAATTGGCTATTATGATTAGTTTATGACACTGTACGCGTTTGTTGTGTTTGGTCAGATTAATTTCTTAAAACTGGTGTTCCAAGCAAAGGCAAAACTGAAGCAATCACGCACTACAACAAACCACCTTTACCTTGGCAGCTCAAACCATTTCCAGTAAAACCAGTTTTACAGGTGCAATGAAAAGATGCCAATGTATTTTGGCAGATGGCATTAGCATCACAGACTGGGACTGAAGCGTTGCATTCGTCTGCGTCTGAAAAAAATTCCGAAAACAACGAATGTAGATACGATTCAAGAAGTTGTGTGAATTAGAAAGTTAAGCGCACTTCCCTCCTTCCTACCCAGCGGTATTGTATCTGTTTCCTCGAAATGAAAGAGATCATTTATGAAAACAAAAAGAAGGAAGAAGAAATACATTTTCATCACCCTTATTATCATCATCGTCATCGTCATTGTTATCGCCATCTTTATCGTCGTCGTCGAGGTCGTCAACATGCTCATCGCCATCACAAGGTTTTTCTACCGAGCACTTTCCTTCCCTTCGTCATTTCAACAATTCACGTTCATCTTTTATTGACTGATTTTGTTTTAATTGTCCCAAAATACTAAAGGCATTTTTTAGTTCAGTTCAGTCGTGAGAGCACACTCGCCTCCTTTTCCCGAGTTTGTTCCACTCCATGGGCAGACTCGGCGTTTCTACTCTGCTCTAGGAAGCTTTTCTCCGGGAACTCCAGTCTTTCTTTTCTTCGTATCAAAACCACCGACATGTTATGTTAATTTTCTATAATTTGATGTCATTGTTTGTAGTCTTTCCAAATAGTAGAACACTTGTGTTTGGTCCTATATGATTGATGGTTAAATGAAATAATAATTGTTATTGTAATTTGTTTACCCAAGGAACACCTTAAGAGAGCTCAGGGGCTCGTTCAACATGTTCTCCGTGCATTCCGGATCGAACTGGAATTAGGCAGTGTTTGTTTTTCTGGAGAAAGCATCTCAGAGCAAGGAGCGAACCAAAAACAAACTCAACCCACATATGACGCCAGGACCGGGAATCGAACTCTGGCCACATTAGTGTCACTGCTCCTTGCATTACGTTAAAATATCCTGAAACGGCATAGAAATAAAAAGTGCCTTTGTGCAAGGCGCCCCTTAGGTGTCTCAAGCAACCCACCTCCAGTCAGCATGTCACAAGGAACCAACACAACTTGGCCTGGTTTAACTGAATCAAGCCAGTACCTGCCACTGACCACGCTGTCTCCTTCACTCGCTTTGATCTCGGAGCAATATTCGGCAGGTATCTCTTGGATGGAGCCCAGTGGAACTGTAAAGTTGCAAACAATGGTTCAAATTCAAGTAAGTTGCAAGTTGCAAATAAGTTGAGGCTGCAGTGGGAACTCTTTCATCAAATTAAATATATACAGTGTGTAGTTGCTTTTTATCGTGGAAGTTCAGTTTGCTATCATCAATCTAGTTTAGGTACTCCAAACTAGAAATGTACGTATTTACCTACACGCCATAATGAAATATGTAGCACGAAGTGTCCCTTTCAGTACTTGCCACCTATTTCCAACGTTACAATAAAAGGCCTGGAAAATTGCTGAAAAATGGAGGGGGCATCCGGTTGACTGTTTACAAAGCGAATAAAAGTTCGCTTTCCTAACTACTTCCAAATAGATTTCTTCGTTGGCTGGTCATGAGAATTTGGTGTTATATTATGTCTTAAGATGACGATAATCTTTATTCTCAATACTTGTCTACCTGACAGTGTATTGAAATTGAGAGGCGAATTTACATACTGATCAATCCTGGTATAGCCAAACGATTAAGAATGGCATCATCAAGACCCAGTGCTCTATAGACCGCACCATGCTGCCTTTGTATGATATAATTCTCCGTTTCACAGCCTTCGTTCATTACCTCTTCAAGTGGAGCGATATAACGAACCCACGCATTATTCGCAAAGAGTGCGGAATATCGATGGTTTTCAAAGTGACGCCATCAAATTGTAAAATCAAAATTGCAAGCTCTTTTGAATTTTTATCTACAGGAGGCTAAAGATGATCTTGAAATCACGACGTCTTTCGTTTCGAAAATACAATATTTTGAATTTCCAAATTGACACCTTGCGTGACACCATAATACAAAAGCTAGTTGGTTGAAAAAATGTCTATCCCGTTGAATCTCAGCAGTTTGAGGGGTTCAACTACATTACGAGATGTGTTGATACACATGTATCTTATACCATGAACGAAAAGTAATTGCTTTCATCGCAAAGTGAACTCCAGCTGTTCTTGATGATTTCTCGCCGCCGTATTAGTGCATAACGGAGGTGCATTAACAAGGCGGCTCCATATAAAACTCTTTAAAGTTGCGTGGAACTCTTCCACAAATAACTGGAAAACGATGTATCGCACAGACCTGAGAATTGGAGAGGTGATTTATGAATTTGTCTCTCCTACAACATATCAAATTTTTTGCTTTTTTCATTGAACGATTTCGATTTTATTTTTTTGTTGCGTGACAGTGAAAACGATCTATAGTTCCGCGTTATGCCCTCTGTCAGTACAGAGGGCATAATTGGCCGAATTGGCAACCCCACTTGGCTCATTTTACGACAATTAGTTAAGAACCAAGGTAACGATACCTCTTTCACTAGGTCTTGTCACGTATATCCGATCTGGGTGTTGAACATAATCATTTGGTCTCGCCTCCTTTGTGCGATTGTTTAACTCGCACAAATGTAGACTCATGACGTAATTGATGCTTTGACATCGGATGTCGGCGTTACATAACTGTCCGCAGGTCAGCATGTTTGCAGCAGTGCGTTTCTCAAACACATGGCCTCTTAAAATCATAGCATATGTGGAGTGTACACTTTGGCACTGCTGAGCGTCTGCGCGACACACACTACACACCAGATACATCACTGCTGTGTTGTAAAAGTGCAGGATCTTGGTCATTTTTATAGTAGCAAGCGAGTAAGAAGACCACAGGAAACTGGAAAAAATGGTAGAGAAATAGGTATTAAATTAGATCCAACTTACTTTAAATCAATGATGAAATGGTATATGAAATGAATCATATATGAACTGCGGATATGAAATCAAGTGAAGCTATGATCTTCGCAGTTATGAACGCAATTTTTACAATTGCGTAGAGAAGCCTAAAAAATCCAAGACTTCAACGGGATTTGAACCCGTGACCTCGCATACCCGCATTTCATATATGATTCATTTCATATACCATTTCATCATCGATTCATTCCTCACGTGACCATTAGAACCCACAAATGACTAGCTCCCAACGTCAGTGGCTTCATAGCTCAGTTGGTTAGAGCGTCGCACCGGAATCGCGAGGTCACGGGTTCAAACTGCGTTGAAGTCCTGAAATTTTCAAGCTTCTCTACGCAATTGTAAAAATTGCGTTCATAACTGCGAATATCATAGCTTCACTTGATTACTTTAAATCAGTTTCAACAATTGCAAGACTATTTCTTATTCCAGGGATTAACTACACAATACTACTTTTGCACGTAACGGCAGCGTTTTGGTACTATAGAAACGCCAATTATTGCTAAAAAGATGTACTCATTTACAGAGACAAAGTAGATCGCCATAGCAACGGAAAAGCCATCTAAAAACGCAATATACTTTGTCTTTACAGTGCAAGGCTCCTCACCGTGTCCACCCGACAAACTTTCACATTTGACAACTACGTGTAAATAGGTCAACCCAACAACCCATGCAGCGTTCAACTTACAACTGTGTGAACTTTGCAAGGAGGCGTGACAATCAATCAAATTCACACAACCTGATTGGCAAACAATTTTGTAAAAAACGTTTGTTAGGTGGCCACGGTAAGGCGTGTAGCACCATAAAATCCCATACCCTTCCGGAGATGATCGGCAGGCGGAGATGAAACTCTGCAAAGTAAGGGAGGGGGGAATGGGGCTGGTGGGATTTGGGGAAGAGTCATTTGGAAATTGTCTCCTCCCCCCTCAGCCACCCTATTTTTCTTGCACATGCCCACCCCCCTCCCCCCTTCCTCATCAGGCAATACTTTTTGGCATTGCCTAACTAGTGAATTCCATGGTAAATTTTACGCTGAAAAACTATCACAAAGCAATGAATGCGATATCGGTTTTTCGAGTGAAATTCGCTTTGGAATTCACCAGTTAGGCAACGAAGTTTTGTTGAACCGCACGTCAAGTTTTAAAAGAAAACAAGCACAACCTCCGTGAGATAAATGGAAAAGGAAAAAAGCCATTTCAGAGTCAACTGTCAATACCCAGCGAGTAGGAATCACGCTAAAATTAGAAACCATGAAAAAACTTTGTCAGTTTAAAGTCACAAAAAGAGT
>NC_090873.1:41190238-41197738 GCF_036669935.1 Montipora foliosa | reverse complement strand
GGGCCGTAACCCGTAACATCTGTTGCGGCTGAGCCCAGTGAATGTTACGGGTGATGGTTGCTGCTGAATGAATATTCATGAGGTAAAACAAATTGAAATTTATTTATAAACATTTACCTTCTAACGAAAATATAATTATTGCCTTGTGTTGTCTGTGTTCCTGATTCTAAGACGTGTTTTTGGTAACATTTTCTGTAAGAAACCTTTGGAGAACACCCCCGATCGATCGTTGTTAATATTGGATTCCGACGCCATTTTCAGCAACAAAATCATTCAATGCACCGTACATGATATAAATAGGATTCCGCTGACCATTTTCCACGGTTCTATGATGCATGACCATTTCCACATGGTTAGTAAATATCTTTATTCATTGTGAAGTTTATCTTTTTGCCCTGTTCTATTTTCATCACTTTTTGATTGATTGCATTTCAGAGGGCTGGAAAATGCATTTCCGAGGGTCTAATTTGAAGAATTTACTGGGGAAGCATGCCCCGAGAACCCCCCAGGGGCTCACGCTCATCGGACCTTCCTTTACATGGTCTTTGGCCATGGCCATGGCCATTTCAAAACTTAATAACAACCCTGATAACGCTTAGGTGCTTAAACAAACTTCTGAAAACACAAGCTAGTGAGATTCACCCCTAATTGTACGAATCAACTTTTTCTTTATGTCCAAGAAAGTACAAATAATTGTTACTTAATTCCAGTTCATAATAAAAATTCGATTTTCATTCCTGAACAAAGGAAGAACCGATTAAACCACCTTTTAAAAATACGCATCCACTTTAAATAACGCATCCGTAAAAATAACAAACGGTTTAGTGCCTAAGGAAATAATTTGTGGAGTAACTTCTGGCACTAAGTATGAGCTATTACAGCTCTGAGCAAATTAAAAATAAAATTCATCTGTAAGTATATATCCTTTCGGTGCTTGACTTGAATAACTGCGTAGCCGCCGGTGTGGACCACAGATATCATGATATGTCAAGCTGGATTGAAACCAGCGAAAAATACAAAAACAAAACATCTTCTAATCCGTTCTCCACCTGAACATGAAAGGCGTTGACTCTGTAAAAACTATAGTTGATGTAATATGGCCTTGTAGCTGCATCAGGCCACAGAAAGCGCGTGAAAAATGAGGCCTCGCTTATGCTTTGGTGAGTTAACCTGGGTTAAGCCTTCGATCCAATCGCAAACCAGCACTTGGTCAGCGGTCAACTTCACAAAACAGCTGACTACGGTGAACTGTAAGCTTAAGGGCCCACAGACGGATTTGTCGCCCTTGCTAAGGAAGTGAAATGTTACTTCCGGTAACTGACGTCATCATGTCATGAGCTGACAAGAAAACCCACGCACAAGCAAAAGTCACCGCACAAACTGTTGTTTCCATCGAAGGATTTTCCTCGCCCTTCCCCGCGCTCGTTCTCAGATCAACTGCGTATGCGTAAACGAACCGACTTCCGGTTTGAGAAAAAAGCTAAATTTCCGGCGGTTTTAAATTGAATTATTTTTTTTTTACATGGCACGTTTCACCCCCATATATAGAATATAGCTAAGCATTGATTTTTTAAAGTCATCTTTTTTGAAAAAGTTATGGGTGTTTCAGTATCGTTTATGTCTTTAAAAAGAACATTTTTCAAAATAAAAAGAAAGCTATGCTTGGCTGGATGCAAAAACGAATACAGATTATCAAACCATCGATTAAATACTCAAATTGCGTATCACGGAGACAAATTTAGAGTTTTCTTTCATTGGTCACGTGACCATGGGCTTGGTATGATGACGTCATCTTTAGGGTCATTGGCTTACAAAAGTTGGAAACTGACCAAAACTAAATGCCAAATTCTCTCAAATTACTTAACCATTACATCCTTAGCAACGCACCCCAAAAAATACGTCAGTGGGCCCTTAAGCCTGCGTCAGAAGTCGAAAACCATGCCTATGCAGATTTTTGTGGGGTAGAAGAGGTGTATTATGGAATTTGTGCAAGTAGTCAATATCAAAGATGTATGCTGTAAACTATAATGATACTGGGCACATTGGCATACATGGATGGGTGGAAGTACCTACGGACGGCCGATGACGTTTTGCTATAAAACAAAGATTTCTCGCAGCGATGAGTTACCATATTTTCTTAACAATGGCTCTCCGCGCGCGCGCACCTTTGGCATGTGCGAAGCCCCGCTAAAAATAAGAAACTCAACTTCTAAACCCTGGATAACCTTAGGCCTTAAAAAAATCTAGAAAAGTACGGGATAAACTTTACAAAAAAAATGGCTAATTACTCGCAACGTAATATTTCTGAATAAATATAAAAACATACGGTAATCGTAATAAAATTGCCTTTATAAACAAATTATATCGCCCTTCGTATTAAAGTCAAGTTGTTGCTGACTCTACTATTATAGCTAATGCTAAAAAAATGTGGGATAACATAATTTTTTTAATCAACAAAAAGCGCCCATCCTCATATATAGAAAAACTGCAATTTTGTGACAAACTATACCCTCAACCATCCTCGATTCACGGTAATGTTCTTAATAATTTCTTCAGCAATGTACCTGTTTACCTTGCTTCTAAACTGCCTAAACCCAGCCGTCGCTTTTCTTCTTATTTAAGGCAAAAAAAGGCCTAAATTTTACCTCCGACCAGTTAATGAGATTGAGGTTTTTCTTCTTGTTGAGGATATTGATGGAAGTCCACTGGTGCGGACAAGGTTCACCCTTTGTTATTATCTGTAGCTCCCTTTGAAATTTATCGTCCTGTTGCTCACATCATTAACTTGTCCATCAAACATGGTCATGGTATTTTTCCAGACCGATAATTTAAAAAATGCGAAAGTTGTTCCTATATATATTCAAACAAGGCTCTCGTTTCATGTGTGATAATTACACAGACCTATATCTATCCTTCCTGCATTAAGGAAAATTTTTGAAAAATGTATATGTAATCAATCAAGTCCATATTTTTTCACTGAAGATATTATTATTTCTAATCAATATGGATTCAAACAAGGTCATACAACTGTGGACTGTCTAGTTGATCTCATGAAAGAAATTTCTACAACTCTTGATCGAGGCGAGTATGCTGTATCAATATTTTTCGACATGACTTAAGCTTTTGATACCGTTAATCATTCCATACTGTTGTCCAAATTATCTTTTTACAGTGTTCCAAATCCTGATATTAATTGGTTTAAATCGTATCTGAGCAAAAGAAAGAGTGTTTGTAAATGTTGTCATTTCTGATACCATTTCAATCTCCTCTGGTGTACCACAAGGTTCAATTCAGCTTTGGACCATTGCTGTTTCTAGTATATATCAATGGTTTTACTAAAGCTTCTAGTTTTTTCTCGATGAGACTTTTTTGCGGATGGCCATCGTCACAAGCCTAACTCAACCTGATGAAAGAGAGAGAGTCGTAAGAATGAACAAACACAGAATGCCCATCTTCACAAGCCTAACTCAGTTTGGCTTTGTACAGAGACAAAGTATGACTAAAGATAATTTGTGATTGTTGAAAAGGAAAAGTAAACAGTCTGCCAAGTAAAAAAGAATTCGTGTGAATTAGTGTAACAATAATTGTTTTGTCAATGTATGTGTTGATGACAGCAGTTATTGCTGACACAATCATACATTGTAAGAACAATAGTATGTCTTAATTAAACACCCAACCCAATACAAAACAGCTGATCATCAGAAGCATTCTCACAATTAAAAACAAAGTCTAACCAGAACCAACAAAGTTTTCTTAGTCAGAGAAAAAAAAAAAAACAATGGTAAAAGCCTGCATAGACGAACATATATATATATATATTTTTGTCTGTCAAAATAGGGATACGGTGCTTGGAAATTCAGGCTTAAAGTGGGTTCTTGACAAGGTCCTAATTTCTATGTAGGAGATATAGGTATTTATTGCAGAAAAATAAAAATTTGCGATCTCAAAGTCAAATTCCTTGGTTAAAGTGCTTATTGCAATTTAAGTGTTACTTACATATAGAACCTGCTTGATTTTAATTCACTAAACAGGGTTTTGTATAATTATGCCAAATATCTGCTAACAGGTTCTTACAAAAGGATCTCTATTGCATACTTTCAAACGTGTCTGAACAACCAAAGTGTCTGAACGAGCAATTTTTCCTTGTCAAGGCAAACTTGTCAAGGAAAAATTGCTCGTGTAATGGGGCTTTAAACAATGCCAGCTGATTACAATACCAAACAACAGCAGGTTACGAGAGCTGCTAATTACTGCTTTGTTTTCAGCTTGGGTTTCCTTATTTTGGGCTGAGAATTTTAGCTTATGGAAACCATGCTAAAAGCATGGCACAACTCTTATTATCTTTATTATTTTTAAGTGCTATTGAAAGAGATTTCTTATCCCATAAAATAGTAAAAACGAACGATAAAATCCGACCTTTCGGAGTAGTCATGACTCCATGATCAAGGAAAAATGTTTGATCATACAAATTACAGCATTTAAAGCGATATGGCGCGAAAATTGACATAACAAGGTGCGAAGATTATAAAAATACTTTCGCAAGAATAGAGTCTGATTGCTCGTAGAGATTTGGCGAAAATCCCTCGAGACTCTATTCGTGCGAAAATACTTTCGCACGAATAGAGTCTGATTGCACGTAGAGATTTGGCTTTAAAGTCAAATTTGTTCCTGCATTTCTTAAGCACTTCAAAATGTCTCAGCAGGCCCTGAGGGATTGCCCCGTGCAAGTTCTTGTAATTTTTTAGTGCATGTTTGTTATCTGTTTTCTGGCTACAAAGACTGGTTTCTATGTTAACACAAAAACAGAGACTTTGCAGGAGTTGTCGAGAGTCAATAATAAAACGTCTTTCCAACGAAAAAAATTAAATTAAAGTAAGTGCGAATTTTTCTTGATTCTTACCTTGTGTTTGAGGAAAGCACCTGGTCGATCCCGTGGCTGCCTACACGAATAAGAAAAATACGTACTGCTGTCAATTTTTACAATTCCTTGGCTCAATTCATTTGCTCGTGTACATGTAAATGGGGCTTTAAACAATGGAAGCGGATTACAATACCAAACAACAGCAGGTTACGAGAGCTGCTAATTACTGCTTTGTTTTCAGCTTGGGTTTCCTTATTTTGGGCTGAGAATTTTAGCTTATGGAAACGATGCTAAAAGCATGGCACAACTCTTATTATCTGTATTATTTTTAAGTGCTATTGAAAGAGATTTCTGTTAAATATGGAGAAACCAGTCGATGGTTCCAAACAGAGTCAGATTGAACTAGATGAGACACACAACCAAAACATACACGTTTCCAACATGGCGGTCTACTCCCAAGCAAACCTGCTTTAATGCGCACGCGTAAACAACAACTGCTAACAGATAAATAACGAATCCATAACACTTCCTCCCCTTCTAATATGTTAAAGTACTAAACTACTGAGAAAACTGTTTGTTTGATCGAGTTCACAAAATCTAAAACGAAAAAAACTAATAAGTCATTAAAAACTTGTAAACATCAACAAAAAAGGTAACCTAAATGTCTCCAGAGCTCTGGCAGTGTTCAACCCTAAAAATGTTCCTTACTACTATCAATGTCACAGACTTAGCTTAACAGGTGCTTTCCTCTGCCTGACGGAATATCTGCGCTCAGCCCTATTTGGCAAATCTCTTGAAATTGACATATTTGGACTTTGTGCTCGAGACGAAGAATCCAACTCAAGTGTTGGAACTGGGTTGGGCGGCTCAAGCGTACAAGCTGACTTCCTCGCTGCAACGGGTGTCTGATTCTGGATCTTTGGATTTGACGGCTGTGCTGGGGCACAATTCGGAGTCTTGTCCTTAAGCACAGAAGGTTGTACTGCAACTGGTTTCGGTGTCTGTATAGGTACCTTACAAGGTGTCTCTATTTCTGGCTCCGGCACACAGGTAGCAGCGCTTTGTGATGATGACGTAGCACATGTCAACTTTGGAGACCACATTGGAACAGCTCGCTCCTCGGGAAACACATCATCAAACCCCTCACGCTCAGTCCGCAGCAGGTGATCAACATGTACATAACGCAGTTGCCGCCCTACTTTCACCAGATAGGATAACGGCCCCAACCTTCTTATCACTGTACCAGGAACCCACTTCTCTACCTCTCCCCGGGTGTTTCGCACATTCACAGAATCACGCGAAGATAGTTCACGCATCTTAACACGGTTCTTACCGTGCTGCTGCTGCTGCTTGCCTTGCTGGTTTTGGACGTGCATTTCCATGTTAGGCTTTAGAACACTGAACTTGGTGCGAGGTTTGCGCTTTAAGAACAGTTCTGCTGGTGTCACTCCTGAATGGGGGGTGTTTCTGTACTGGAACAGACAGTTTGCCAGCTGGTGCTTCAAAGACCGCTTCGGTGCACCCCTTCTTACTCGTTCGGCCTCCTTCTGTAAGGCTTCTTTAAGGATCTGTACTGTACGCTCTGCTGCACCATTGGACGATGGATGATAAGGGGGAACCAGGGTCTGTTTAACTCTATTCTGCTTAAGGAAATCCACAAATTCATTGGCAATAAACTGGGGACCATTATCGGACACCACTTCCTCAGGAAGTCCGTATGCTGCAAACCACTTTCTTAACTGGTCAATAGTACTCTTAGCTGACGTAGATGTCATGTGTGCTACCTCAATCCACTTGGAGTGGCTGTCAACTAGACCAAGAAAACTGTTGCCATCCTTCTCAGCAAAATCAATGTGCACTCTCTGCCAGACTCGAGTCGGCCATCTCCACGGGTACAAGGGTGCTCTTGGGGGCGCTTTCCGTACTGACTGGCAAACTTCGCAATTCTTTACCATCAGCTCAATCTCTGCATCCAAATTAGGCCACAATAAGTAACTCCGGGCAATGGCTTTCATGGCAACAATACCAGGATGCTCTTCATGTAACCCTTGCAATAGTCGGTTCCTTAAAAATGACGGAATGATTACGCGCATTCCCCATAAGACACATCCTTGATCTGCTGTTAGCTCATGTCTGCGTGTAAAGTGCGGTTTAAGTTCCTCTTCGATATTATGATTAGGCCATCCAGCGAGGGTGTACTCCAAAACTCTCGCTAATACAGGATCTCTCCCTGTGTCCCTGCTGATGTCCTTAGAGTCAACTGGAAATTCATCAAGACCTGAGAAGAAGAACATTTCTGCCTCTTCTTTCAGGGGACTGAGGTCACAAGGTAGACGTGATAAGGCATCTGCATTAGCATGCTTTGCCGACGAGCGATACTCCACCTGATAATTTTACGCCTGCAAAATAACAGCCTAGCGTTGCATTCTAGGTGCTGCTAAAGTAGGCACTGCTGTTTTAGGACCCAAGATGGTCACTAATGGCTTGTGATCTGTTAACAGGTGAAACGTTCGACCGTATAGATACTAGTGAAACTTCCGGACACCAAATACAATTCCCAGGGCTTCCTTCTCTATTTGCGAGTAATTCCTTTCGCTCTTTGTGAGTGTTCTCGAGGCAAAAGCAATGGGACGCTCTTC
>NC_090873.1:41175238-41177738 GCF_036669935.1 Montipora foliosa | reverse complement strand
TGGATTCATGCTGAGTGTGACATGCTTAGTTAGGTATTTCCTATGTTGCAGTTTGGGCATTTCTGTTACCCCGGATTTTCTGGAGATCATTCACCATTTGTGCAAGCTAGGTGGAGGCGAGCATTGAGCGTCAAATTATTTTTTCTTTATCTCTGCATTTCCATTGTCTATAGATTGTTTATTCTTCATATTGGACGATTCCAGTTTAAAAGAATATTAACGCTGTCTTTACAATTCCAAACGACATTCTTGTTCTCAACTCATAGGAACCATTATAGTCTTGTTTCACTATTCATGGATACATTTTTAATAACTGCTAGAAAAACTCATAACCTTACAGAACTGAAAGAGATTAATAGTTTAAACTTAAAGGCAGCATTGTTTTGTAGGGATCCAAATAATTATCTCGTCTCCTTACCAGTTTCCAGCGAAAAAATAAAAAAAGGATTTCCAAATTTGTTTTTACCCCAAATCAATTTGCGTTTATGTTGAAAGGAACATTTCATTTTAAGGCTTAGAAAATAAACTTTCATGTTAAAAACAATGTAACTTGACCTTAAAAGGTCGCGAGTTTTTGAGTACCCATAAAACAAGCACATTTCCCAAAAAATCTCGAAAAATGGTTTTACCTGTTTTTTGGTCTACAAGGCGTTCGCGAAGAATATTTTCCTAAAGGCGAAAACGAGTTTTTATGTACAAAGAAATTGAGAGAATGGAACGTAAAAAAAGTATTCATACATTCTTGAAGTACTGTAAGTGGAGCCCACCCTTGTCATCTAAAATGATGGTGAGCTTTGTTTTCAACGATCGATCCCACATCATCCAATAGCAAATTAATTTCGCTCAGTGTAAAATCCTTGTCTTTTATTCACAATTTACATCCACTGTTCGTGTGAGTTTTTAAATACACCTTGACTTCCCCGCTTTTGTTTAATACGGGATGCATATTTAGAAAGCGGAAAGCTGGAAAGAGAGGGGAAGCCTGGAGTGACTATTCCGTCATTCCATTCCATAATATAGAACTTAATTCCAGGCTACTTTTCAAGAATATGTATCACAAAACTCTCTCCCCCTCCCCCCCCCCCCCTACTAAAATCAGTACTTCTTGAACAGTTATGTAGGAAGACCAAGTTATTCTAAAAGTGGTTTATGTATCCCACACTCATTCTAATTTCCTTTACTGTCATGATAGATCCAAATTGATGGAAACGCTAAAAGGCCTGGGTATCACCTCATAAATGGAAAAATACTGACGCTGAACGTAATATTTGACGGGAAATAAATTGTGGAATATGGCAACAATAAATGAAATATTGAGTTTGGATGAGAAGCACTTCACCTTGCTGCGTGAAGATCTTTTCTCCTTTTTTTCATTCAATACTGGTTTCCTTTTTAGTCTTTATTTGTAGTCATTACTGCTGATATTCGCTGAGCACTTCCCCTTGGGAGTGTATGTTATTGTTGCTCTAGAAACGACGACTATACTTCAACCACATCACCTGTATGCGACTGGTTAAATTAAAAACAAAAGAAAAAAAGACAAGCGAATTGGAAGCGACAAGACTACGAGACAAAAAATATCTATATATATTTTTGAAGTACTGTAATTTGGCTCCACACCTGTCAACAGAATCTAATTAGCATAACTGTCTCGTGTCGCGTTGCCAACTTTCATATATTGTATCGTTTTGCGACTCGTTTTGTGGAAATATGGGGGTAGCAGACAAAACCTGGCAAAACTCTCTGGCAGCCTCTCTGGCTCTCTTTCTGGCTCGCGTTTCTGGCCTCATTTTTGCCCTCACTGTCTCAAATGTTTGGGAATTATAAGGTAGAAAAAAGCATTCAAAAGAAGAAGAAGATAAGTGACATAGGGGTAAATATAATTATATCAGACGAACCCTTATGCAATTTCATCATACAGAGCGTGTACACGTATTTTTGTCAGGTTGTTGTTCTTTATTCTTGAGTTTAGCAGAATCGTCTTGGTGGCCTTTAACCGCTCTGTAAATCTTTAATAACCTTGCCGAGAACTTGTTTAAACCCCTATAGAGCTATTTGTCATATAGTTCTCCGCCATGTAATGCCCTGTTTTTGCCGCCATATTGAATTAATTTAACAACGAGGCCATCAGCCCGTATTCGATCAAGATGGAAAGTGATGTGGATTGCATGTGATTCCTTTGCAATTAATTAAAATCGACTTCAATCAATTCAATCCTGAGAGCAAATTTCCATATTTTCAACGAAGAGCCTATATTAGTTGTACCGATCTGTTTTCAGAAGCAGATAGCCGTGCAGGTTTCCATTCTGAGGAGGAGGTTCTTCTTCACAGGAGTGTGTGAGTACTCTAATCGATTTTAAAGATTTCTATCTCAGTGTACAAAACTTACAAAAAACCCTGTGAACCAAAAGGTTGCGACCTATTTAAAGTTGTTGGTACAACGTAAGATGTACTGTTGCACTCCATTTCGCAGTTGCGTAACATCTTA
The DNA here is from genome assembly GCF_036669935.1 of Montipora foliosa. NCBI lineage: Eukaryota > Metazoa > Cnidaria > Anthozoa > Scleractinia > Acroporidae > Montipora > Montipora foliosa. Next base: position 41,175,250 of record NC_090873.1, on the reverse strand, counting down.
GAAGTACAATTT
>NC_090873.1:41145238-41162738 GCF_036669935.1 Montipora foliosa | reverse complement strand
TTGATGTATTTTAATGAAACGCGCCAGCTTTGCTTGGAACAAGAATCGACAAATACGGCAACCAAGAAAGGACGAACTTCAAACGAGGCCTCCAACAAATCACCTGTATATACTTGAAACAAAGTTCTGAAAAAACAAGCTAGAAATATTTCTCCTTAATTTTATGAAAACGCAATGCGATTACGTGTTTATAACATAAGGGAAAAAAATCCTTGTCACTGTCGAGGCACATCGAAAACCGTTACAGTGTAGGCAAACGGAGTAAATAAAACACGTGTTCACTCGCATACAAACAAACAAATCAACTATTTCTTTATGTTCAAAAAGCGTACAGATGATTGTTATTTAATTGCAGTTGAGAATAAAAATTCGAGTTTCATTCCTGAACAAAGGAAAAAATGACTAAGCCAATTATTAAAAGTACGAATCCACTTTAAATAACGCATCATTTAAAATAACAAACGGTTTATTGTCCAAGAAAAAAAAAATGTGGTGTAACTTTTTCCACCAAGTTTGAACTATTACTGGTATACTGTTTTGTCGTTCTTGTTCTCTTTCTACATACATATATACATGCATACATACATACATACATACATACATACAGACAGACAGACAGACAGACAGACAGACAGACAGACATACATACATACATACATACATACATACATACATACATACATACGTACATACATACATACATACATACATACATACATACATACATACATACATACATACATACTTACTTGACCGCTTTTTAGGGCCAATGAAACAGAACGAAACGACGGAACAGTCCTATTTACAAGTGCAGCTGGGAAGTTGAACCAGGGACTACCAGGATCAAATTCAACGAGTGCTCAGAGCGAGTCTTGAACCCGGGATCTGTGGATCTCAAGACAAGCGCCCTAACCACTGGGCCACACTCTTTTATTCTTTTCTGTTCTTCTGTCATATAGGTCGTCCAGGCATCATGCGACCTTATCAAAGTTAAAAAAAGGGATATGAAACCCTAACGAGTGACATAGAAGTAAAAATATGAGATAAGGGATACCAAGGCCTCCAACCTCATTTTGATTTTCTGATTGGTTCTAGTTGTTATACTGGAGTTTGCAATACTTGCCATCTAGAATGCAGTACCTCTGACCGTCTCCTCGGTAACCCGGTTTACAGGCGCACTGATAGGATCTGAGAGTATTTAAACAGAGAGCAGGACCATTCATGCAATTGTGAGAACCACGGGTGCACTCGTCGATGTCTTATGGGAATAAAAAGAGATATTAAGTTACAAAAAAAGTCTCAACAACAAGCAGAGCAGTTTTAAATACTTGGCATTCCTAATGAAATAATACGCGCCGGATCGCTGACAGATAACCTCATAACCCCGTAAAACAAACCGTTTGCCTTCTCCGTCAGGGGGCTAATTTTGCTTTCAATGGCCTCCACATGAAGACATGGATGTTTTCATTCATCCTATGGCCGCAAATGTGAGATGCACGTGTTTAAATGTAAGATGACATCACAAACTGGTCTTTAAGCCAAAAATATAGGATCCCAATTCTAACCAATATATGTATGGCAATCTGAATCTACAAGATCAGTTCTAGATCATGAAATCGAATTCTTACAAATTTATCTCGATACTAGGTACTGGACATATCTCATAATAGGGTGGCTTTTAATCGAGTCCTAGAAAACCAGAGCATTGTCTTTGTTCAATTACGGGAGATAAAAAGACAATCAAATGAACAAATCGCTAAGGGTACAGTGCTTTCATATCATTACACGATTGTGCAATATTCACGTCTAATAATTGACCTAAATAGTTGCACATTGCTTCTTTGAAAGTAGTGACAATCAAAGCATATAATATCAGCTCGATAGGTCTTAGCCATCGATCTTTCTTCAAATTCGATCTAATTAAAGCTTAAGGCAAATAATACCGAATGACCCCAGGCGCTTTAGGCGTTGTTGTTGTGTTAATTCATCGTATTGCTTACTGAGCCACGTGCAACGTGGCAAGCGCACTATGTATTTACCCAGATGCCTTTTCTTTGGTGATGTTGTTCCCGTTGCTGATAATCACCATCTTTGCTCTGATTGTGTTTTTGTTGTGACTACTTCGTTGACAGATATGGTGCCAGGGGTCACAACAAATTCCTCGCCATAATACCGAAGAGTCTTGCCTCCCTACAAACTCGTCAACTCACGTAGAACTAAACTCAACACTTAAGAAAAACACCCGCACGACAAACACAGTCCAAGATAAATTATGGCTGCTACTGCGCGTGCAAAGAAACAATGGTTTTCTGACTAAGACGAAGACAGTAACTTCCTTTGAAAACTGGCGTCAGAGCCTCGTACACACACTGCCTTTAGAGGGACATTTTGGCCCATTCCTCGAAACTTAGCGACATGGTTAAAGAAAACCATAACCATCCCTCTTCGTGGCTTCCCGGACGGCGGGGATTCAGTAACCGCGTCTCGCCGTCGCAACGCCCAACAAAAGGTAAGCATACTTGAGCTAATGCTAGGACAGATCGCTAACTACCGCATGATTATCTCCACAAAAACTATTATCAAGAATTCAACTTCAATAGACTCCATCTGGTCAGCCATACACATGCATTTCCGCCTTGAAGCCCACTGGCACATTCACTTACCGACATACACCTCGAGCACGGCGAACGTCCAGCATATCTATAACAAAGACTTATGGCCTTCAGAGAGAAAAGCCTCTTTTGTGCCAACAGCAGTGGTCACCATAGCGAGTCCATCACAGGGGATGAGGAGATAGCCACTTCCTTGCAAAATGTCATCGTCATAACCTGGTTACGGCTTGTCCATCCAACCAAATTAACGCAAATCAAATGTTGGCTTTTGAGGAGAGGGGAAATCGGATTACCCGGAGAAAAACCTCTCGGTGCATAGTAGGGAGCCAATAAACTCAACCCACATACCCAAAGGGATTACTACACAACTGTAAACAAATACTCCAGGCCCTATCCACGCTCGACCTCAAGCTCGCCGCTCCCAAGACTAGTATCAGTCCCAAATATACAATGATCTTGTGCTGGGTTTCGGAACTTTTGTACTCTTTAGGTGTCCCCTCATCGAATCACAACACTGATTTCTTGTAGCAAGCCCGAAACTGTTGGTCTTATTGGCATTATGGTTTATTGGCGCATACAAAGTGTTAGCTCGTGTCATACAATAGTGCTTTGCCTTACTTGCATCACTTGGCACTTCAGAGGCAGGGGCTTAAGAAGAAGATTAACTGGCCCTTTCATTACGTCCGGTTCTCTTTCCTCTAGCCGAATCATCACCCCCACCCCCCCGCCCTGACGACCAATTACGGATCATCACCGACCGTGCTGGTAAGTCTCTAGTTATTGGTGCAGCACTGTACATGAACCGTGCCAATAAGCTCCTGCTACCAGGGTCCTTCAGCTCAAAACTCCGCTGTCGTCAACCCACCTGGCTCCCATGAAAGATAGAGGCATTATTCATTGCAACCTATACATCATCCAGTACATTAAACTGTCTGTAAAGGCTTTTGGAAAGCTCTGTCGAAGCGAGTATTCCTTAAGCCCGCGTGTTGCAAATGTTAAAGATATAAAACGTTATCTTAATGCTACCACAATTGCTTTGGATGGTGTACTTGTTGTTGAAGGCAATGAACCACCGGTGCCTACACGAGATTGCGTTATCTTTCCTCGCCATGTCCTCCAAGGCCTTTTGACCGCTTTGCACATCCACCTTACTCACCCCACTAGCCAACAGCTGAAGTTGCTTACACAACAATACCTGTTCGCCCTCGATATGGATGTCAAAATGTCTGAGTGCTACAAAGTGCCTACAGATACCCCTCCCCCTCTGCCTCATCGCTCGAGCAGCAAACGCTTTGGCAACGACGCCGACGAAGATTACCCCTCGCCCTCATCACCATCCCTATAGATTCCGGCCGCTGCTTCCACTCCTGTGTGGCTTCGAATTCCGTAGCTGAACGCAGCTGATCCGTTGCCTGCACTCACCCCACCTCCACTACCAGCCTGTCTTTTCGCCCCCTTTTTTACCAAATCCCGAAGACACCTGGACGGATACCAGGCAGACCAGGATGGCGTACTCAAATGGGCACTGCGCGATCGCGGCCCTCTACACTACCTTGAGGACTAAGTACTGTCTTAGCATTTCCTCTCAAGGCCATGTCTACTGTTGTTCTTGTGTTAATTCATCGTATTGCTTAGTGAGCCATATGCACCGTGGTAAGCTGACTCGGTGTTTACCCAGAAAAATTGTGTTCCTGTTGTGACAACTCTGTTGACTGGCGCAGTCGTAATTACAAGAGAAGGCGCAAAGAAGTAAATGATCGTTCGATTGTGACTCCTTAAAAGCAAGGCTCCACCATAGAGCATTGCATTCTGGTCGCAGGAGCGATGCATTATGGTAAAAGGGCATACACCTTTTTTCCAACATGGTGGACATTTTGACATATTTGTTTGTTTTTATTCAAATTAGCCATCGATGCCTCGTTATTAAGCTTAAAATTCAAAAGAATATTTTGCCTTGAATGAGGAATCAAGCTCTAATTTGAATAAAAACAAAAGAATATCTAAATGGCGGCCATTTTGGAAAAAAGGTGTATAAATCAAAAGACATCAAGATTTGCACCCCTACATGTTTTAGCGTTCGACAAAGGGGAACATGGTTATCCTGTAGTTGGTCGAAGTCAGTCACGAGGGTATTGGTCGATGGAATGCGAATTTTGACGGCCGTGCTGGGATGCCATCTGTGTATTAGGAGAACTTTACCCCAAACTCATGCAAATACAAATGGACACGAGTAGCTCTGGAAATGAGTGTTTGCCTTTGAAATTGGGAGACGGTATTTTATGTGCTCTTCGTTTTCGTGCGCGGCATAGCCTGTCCCAGTGCTCGACTAATTTCGTTGTGATGTTTTACTATTTCCTTGCTAGTCTATAAGAAACCAGTAGGCATATATGCTAATAAGACTCGAATTGTAAACAAATAATTGGCTATTATGATTAGTTATCGCGCTGTATGCGTTTGTTCTGATTGGTCAGATTAATTTATTTAAATTGGTACTCCAAAGAAATGCAAAAATTAAGCAAGAAAACACTGTAGCAAACAACTTTTACCTCGGCAGCTCAAACCATTTCCGGTAAAACCAGTTTTACCGGTGCATTGAAAAGATTCGAATGTATTTTGACAGACGGCGTTAACATCACAGACTAGGGCGGAAGCCTTGCATTCGTCTGCGTCTGAAAAAAAAAAAAACTGCAAGCGCAGCTATGATTCAAGAGATTGTGTAAATTTGAAAGCTAGGCGCACTTCCGTTTTTCCTTTTTATTATTATTATTATTTTTTATCATTTGTTTTTTCTCTTTTTTTTTTAAATTGCAGTGAAACAAAACACACACACTCTTCCAATCTCCAATTATTACTTACGTGGTCAAGTCTTTTCTTTGTTCGACCGGTTACATACACAGACTAAACAGCCCTTACAAGGTGCTGAATACTCGGATACTTATGTCATAAACTTAGAAAGGTAAGATAGAAAAAGCGAAATTATGGGATATCGAGATGATGTTCCTGTGTAGGGAGCTTATCCATTTTTTTTTTTTTAATAGAAAGAGAGCTTGTTTCTCTCTTTAGCTATTCGACGCTCCATTTCATATACTGCTTTCACTTTTACCAATATTATTGCACGTGCCGGTAAAAAAATTTTTGAGTTTACAGCTGTAAATGTATTGTTTCGAGAGCAATATGAGGTGATTATATAGAAGCGAGCCTTTAGTGGCCATGGTCGGGTGATACCAAAAATGACATCAGCCAAAAAGGAAACAAGAAAACACTATAAGAGACAACTTTTACCTCGGCAGCTCAAACCATTTCCGGTAAAACCAGTTTTACAAGTGCATTTAAAAGATGCTAACGTATTTTGGCAGATGGCGTTAACATCACAGACTGGGACGGAAGCATTGCATTCGTCTGCGTCTGAAAAAATAAACCCAAAAACAGCAAGCGCAAATATGATTCAAGAAGTTTATTTTATTTTATTTTATTAGCTTCGCCAACTTAATATTAAATATACACAAACAAAAGATGTAAATGGTACAATACAGTGAGGGACACCGCAACAGCTTCCGCCAATTACTGCGGGCCCGGAACGCATAAAAATGAAAAAAAAAATACAATAAAACTTAAAGAGTAGTTAGTAGCAGCAATCAATGTTTCTTGTCAGATTACGGGTTGTGTTGCAACTTGTGAAGATAGACATGAATGATCGAGGATCTTCAGGGTCATTTGATTTACAGAGTGATTGCTTAAAGTAGCTGAGTAGGTGTGCCTTGAATGAACTGAAAAAGATAGTTGCGGAGGAAAGACCAATGCCATCAGCTAGAGTGTTCCATATTCTCATTATGCGGATGAAAAAAAACCTCTGATATGTAGTTGTTTTGCATTTTTGGGAAGCAAATAGAATTACATTAGTGTTGCTATTGGTTCTAATTGCTCTTGATAGGGCGCGTCTAGTGGGGAGTACAGTAGGGTTAACCTTAACTAGCCCACTCACAGGTCTCTTATTTTTGGCTATTGTGAAAACACCCGCAATTATCCCATGGGATTTGCTTCTAAAACTAAAAAGATACGGGACAGGGTTAACTCAGAGGACTAATAATTGACTCCTGTCATCAACGTCATCGTCATCTTCATCCCTGTTTTTGTCGTCGTCGACGTTGTCATCATCTTCGTGGTCATCTTCGTCGTCATCGTAGTGGTCGTCGACGTTGTCGTCATCGACATCGTCGTGGTGATCATCATCGTCATCATCATCATCATCATAATCGTCATCTTTGTCGTCGTCGTCGATGTTGTCGTCATCGTCATGGTAATCATCACCCTCATCATCGTCATCTTTATCGTCGTTTTCGTCGTCGTCGTCGCAGTCGTCGTCATCGCTGTGGTCATCACCATCCTTATCATCATCATCATCCTCGTCACCATCACCAAGTTTTTCTACCCAGCATTTTTCTCCCCTGCAACATCTCAACATTTAATGTTTATCTGATATAGGCTGATTTTGCTTTTAGTGTCCCACAATACTAAGATGGACATTTGTAATTCCGTGGTGCGAGCAAACTCGTGTCCCATTTCTTATTTTGTTCCACTCCCAGACCCGCCGATTCAAACAAAAAATGCCTGGGTGAAAGGAAACTCTTAGATTGGCTCAAACAACACACCTCCTGTCAGCATGTCACAAGGAACCGACACAGCTTGGCCTGGTTTGATTGAATCAAGCCAGTACTTGCCACTGACAACGCTGCCTCCTTCACTGGCTTTGATCTCCGAGCATGATTCAGCAGGTAACTCCTGGATGGAGCCCAGGGGAGCTGTAATTAGAGTTGCAAACAATGGTTCACATTCAAGTAAGCTGCACCTTGGTTGTATTCATAAAAAAGTGGGAACTCTTTCTCATTACAAATATAAAGAATAGCTGCTTTTTATCCGTAGATCGGAAGTGCAGTGTGCTATCTTCAATCCAGTTCAGGTATTTCACTTAAACATCATGAAAGAACAATGTCGAAAAAAACATGGTTAAAAACACCAAATGGTTACTTATGTCTAGAAATGAACGTAATTAGGTACACGCCAAATTTTTAGATCTGCCACCCGAAGTATACTTTCTACCAGTTTCCAACAATATATTAAGGTAAGTGGTAGTGTCAGCGTTATTTTGAGGCTAGAAAAAATGGAGAGGGCATCCGGTTGAATGTTTATAAAGCGAAGGAACTTCCGACCACAAATCCAACAAGTGGCCAGAGCGAGATACTCTTAGACTCCCATGTTCTAGAAATTGATGGGTAAGGTCACATTCTGATGAAACCTGGAAGTGAAAGGGTTAATTAAACATGGCGGCATCAAGATCCAGTGCTCTTTAAACTGCACCATGACGCCTTCGTACGATATAAATTTCCATTTTAAAGCCTCGTTCACCACATCTTTGGCACGATAAAGAGCCCACACTTTATTCTCAAGAGTACGGCATAGAGGTGCTCTAGATGTCCTCTGTCTTACAGAGGGTAACTGGCCGAATTGGCAACTTGGCTTTATACTTACGGCAACTAGTTATGCACCAAAACAACGATACCTCTTTCGCTAGGTCTTGTCACGTATATCCGATCTGTGTCTGGAACATAATTGTCTGGTCTCGCTTCCTTGGTGCGACTATTTAACTCACACAAATTCCGGCTTATGACGTAATTGATGCTTTGACATCGGATGTTCGCGTTACATAACTGTCCGCAGATAATCATGTTTGCGGTGTTACTTTCCTGAAACACAAAGCCTCTTAACATCATACCATATGTAGAGTGTACACTTTTGCACTGCTGAGCGTCTGCGCAAAACACACGGCCACACACCAGAAATATGACTACTGTGACTTCAAAATGCAGGCTCTTGGTCATTTTTAAAGTCGCACTCAAGTCAGAGGACCAAAGGAAACTTCTAAAAAATGAATGGTAGAAGAATAGGTCTTAAATTAGACTCAAATTAGCTTTGAAACAGTTTCAATAATTGCGAGATCATTTCTTATCCTAGGGATTGACTACATGCAAAATGCTTTTCCTCATAACGACAACGTTCAAAAAGATGTACACATTAATTTGGGCTCAAAAAGAGTTTTGTTTATTTGCTTAATGTTTACTGGGAAAAATTCATATATCACTGCGTGGTCAAACTATTTATCAACAGATTAGAGTATAGGAAAACGACTATGACTACCTTATTGTAGGAAATTAACAATGCACGTTGACAACGCGAAGAAAATTTACATTAAACTAAATTAACGCGAATTTTTCAAAAGTTAGGTCTACATGCATTAAATTAACGCGAATTTCTCGATAAGCATCATGCTTTACTTACTGCGATTGTCATAATTCTGTGAACTCGCACTTTTACATTCCTGAACGCCAATCTGCGTTTTGGCTTTCGTTAATAAAACCTTGCAAGACAAGTCCACGGATTTTTCTATTTTTTTATTTTTCTTTTTTACAGCGGAAAATTTTGTTTTGAAGCCTACTAGACCCTCAGTCTATTCAAAAGATCTTTCAAAGCCTCAGTTTGTTGCTGTAATACGAATTTGCTGCACTTACAAAATCTCAACATACCTATGTCTCATGGAGAAAAAGAAGCATTTACAGTAGTTAGCTTTTAGGATTGCTCAAATGGATCTAGTGAGGAACTAATAAGGTTTTGTAATGAAATAAAGGTGCTTTAAAATAACGATGTTGTAAAATTTACATCAACATTAATTAAGATACATTAAATTAACGCGAATTTTATGAAATCACGTTAATAAAGTGCGTTGTTAATTTCTTATAATAAGGTACGAGTTTTCTGTACTGGGAATGCGCATTACACTCTAGTAAGCATTGTTTCCTGTTTCTCTTGGGACTGACAATGGTCCCAAGAGAAAACAAAAAAAATGCTTATTCAAAATTTGGGTGGACAAAGAAAGAGTGTTATAGTGTTTTCCGCTTCAGCCAATGTTATATTATTTTTCGTGACTAATGGGCAGGTGATATACTTCCTTTTGTTCGTCCACCAGAAGTCGTTCATTACGTCATTGTTATTGGCGTCCTTAGAGGTTTGTTGAAAACGTCCAATTCTTCATATTGAAAGGATCCACTCAGTTTCAATTAATTGGAGGTTATTAACACAAATGCTGACTTTACATTTTCAACGTTCTTGTCATGAACTCATAGGATCCCTGGATTAGCGTTGTTCAGCTACTCTTCATAATGTTTTAAACACGGCTGGAAAATATGTTATAACCCGTCACAGAACTGAAATCCATTAGCCTTTTAGGGGGTCCAGAAATTGATAAAATGCATTGCTGAGATCATCTGAGCCCGCAACTAACACTTTTGATAATAAAAAATAACAAATAAACAAGGTATCTGGCTTTAACGCCAACAATACGTTTTATTAAATTTTCGATATCGGATATTGCGTTTCTAGCTTTCTGACTGTTAACTCGATCTCGGTTATATTGCGTGTGACCTAATTTAGAAAATGATTGCGTCAAGTATTGCCAAGCTGGAAACTGATTTGCTTAAAATTTCCAAGTGTCTACGCATTTAGAATATAATGGAAATTTTCCATTCGTGCTTGTTGGATATCAGACTGGTTATAGCCAATTCGACGCTATGCGGCTCTTTGGTTATAATAGCCCTCATATCCAACGCGCCCATGCTGGGAACTGGGATTTTGTTACTGGGAATAAGAGACAAAACGTCCTTGCTGGGAATGGGATTTGCATTATCGTCAAGGGTCATCAGGTATTAATTCTGCTCAAAATTCCTGATATCAAATTTTTCATGCCGGGTCGCCTTGCATTCCTGGCGACTGCCATATGAGAGTGAGAACCTTCCTGGTGCTAACAGATTGTTTTTGAACCTGTATGCTCCCTAAATACAACATCTCTACCTCTAATACGGCTACATTATTACAAATTGGCTTCCCTAAACCCACTGCAACCAATGCAATCACTCGAAAAGAGGAAGCTCAGATGACGTATTGGACAAGGCGTTATGGTAAATGTTCTAGGCACAGGAACTGAAACGTCCTTGAACCTCCACTTATGTCCAGGTTTGCACGCAAATGCGAAAATTGCGAATTTTGCGAAAAATCGCAAAAATCGTAAATGGTGCAAGTAAGAAGAAAAATCCCCAACTAAGGACTCGTGATTTTTGCCAAAATTGCGAAAAAAAGGCAATTTTCGCAAAAATCGTTAAAATCGCAAAAATCGCGACTCTTCTCGGGGATTTGTGTTCTCTACCATTTCAGTGTTGTGCAATGTTTGCGATTTTAACGATTTTTGCGAAAATTACGAATTTAGCGAAAAATCGCAAAAATCGCAGAACAGTGAAAAGAAAGCGAACAGAAGTCCCTCACAAGAGTTGCAACTTTTGCGATTTTAGAATTGTCATATGGACAACTCGAACTTGTTGTGCTGGCAAATATTCAAGGGCTACATTTCAGAATACCCGGCCCACAAATTGTCTCACTCGAAAAACTGCTCCCGCAGTGCCGCATTCGAGTTGCAATTCTACTTCCGCAGTCCCGCAGTCACCAAAATGAATAACAACTCCGTTGCTTAATCGAGCGCATCGATGCCTCGTTTGTTACAACGACAACAACAACAAAACAAAATACATCACTTGTACCCTTTCTTTAATTTTGTACATCATAATATAGCAAACACTTTTTCAAACACCCAAGTTATTCTACTAGCGCGCTGCAAATAGATATACCCGAGCCGAAACAAGCGCGCTCCGCATGAATATACCTCGTTCTTTAATCCACGAGCCGAAACAATCCCGCTACGCATAAATATGTCTCGTGAGTTAGCTTTCATAAATATGAATTTACCCCGTGAGTTCGCTTTCATTTTGCCGTTCGCTAAATGAGCTGTCCTACATAATTACGCTTTTAGCGACAGTGTCAATTCTCAGGACTCGTGCGCGACTTTTTTGAAAACATCGTATCCACAAAAATGAGAACATGAAATAATATTTTATCGCCATTCGTTGACCGATTTAGCCTAAGCGCTCGTTTCGGTAATTAGGCCTCAAAACTCTCGTAAAATTTTAGCTTCAATTTTGCGGCTCGGTCAGCTACATTTTTCGCGAGTTCGTGTGAAGCACTCGTTTACGGATTAAGCCCAAAGTAAGCGCTCGTTTCAGTGATTAGACCTAAGATCTCTCGTAAAATTTTAGCTTTTATTTTGCGGCTCCGTTCAGTACACTTTTTGCCAGATCGTGTGAAGAAGGATGCACTAGTTTACTAATTAGGCCTAAGCATTTTCGTCAAATTTTAGCTTTCATTTTGCGGTTCGCTTGATGAGCTGTCCTTCATAATTACGCTTTTAGCGACAGTGTCAATTCTCAGTCGTTCAACTAAGTTAGATTTCATTGTTCATCGACTACGGCACTGCGGCACTAGCTCTTCAATGTTCTGCGATTTTTGCGATTTTTCGCAATTTTCGCAGAAATCGTTAAAATCGCAAAAATCGCGGACTTGTCTTCTCTAGCTTTTGAGAGTTCTGCGGTTTTTGCGAATTATCTCAATTTTCGCAAAAGTCGTTAAAATCGCAAAAATCGCGACACTTTTGGGGGACTTGTCTTTTCTAGCTTTTCGGTGTTTTGCAATTTTTGCCATTTTTCGCAATTTTTGCAAAAATTGTTAAAATCGCAAAATCGCACTTTTGGGGGACTTTCCTTCTCAAGCTTTTGAGAATTTTGCGATTTTTCGCAATTTTCCGCAATTTTTGCAATTTTTTCAAAAATCGCAACACTTTGGGGGGACTTGTCTTCTCTAGCTCTTCGGTGTTCACCAATTTTTGCGATTTTTCGCAATTTTCGCAATTTTCGCAAAAATCGTTAAAATCGCAACACTTTTGGGGAACGTACTCTACCGATTTGCAAGACCTTCGGCCTAGCGATTGCTGTGGGTCATGTAAATTGGGCGAAGACTCCGAGGAGGATACTGGTGAGGATACTCATGTTAACAAATTTAGTCAGACTCAAGAGGCCGCGTTTCACTCGGCTGCGCCTCGTGAAACTCTTACGCCTCTTTCGTGCTCTCCAAACTTACCGCGTGCTCAATATCTCGACATATGCACGCTTACGTATGAACTAATTGTTAAATAAAACGTTTGTATTTGTACGCTCACTTTGTCCGTCGTTAAAACCTCAATTCAACTTAATGATTCCATGCCGTTGTTTTGCAGAATACAGCAATGATTCGTGCAGCACAATCATTTTTCCTGTTTTAACCAATGATTTTCCTGTTTTCTAGCGTTCCCTTTGACAACCGCGTCGTTGATCCTGAAGTCATTACTTTTACTTTCTCTTTTAATTTTATGGTTATAAGCGATGACTTTTTATTTGTGGCCTTCACTGTGATTTCTTAGGATCCTTTTTAGCCTTTTAATAAAGCCGATTTTAGATTGTTAACCCAGGTTAATGACATGAAGAGAAATATGTTTCTTCCTCAACGGCATAAGAAAGACAGGGACGCTCAAGAAACAATCTGAGAGCAGAAAAAAATGTGGAAAAGTGTGTAAAATCTCTGAGTTCGCGGATGCTGTACCACTAAGCTAAGTGGACTCGTGAGAGCCGCTAGTATAGCTCATTAATTAGGCTACTAGTTTCAAATGACAACTGCTGCTATACTTTTAGGATTCGGATTGTCAAAATTGAGCATTTTTTGCAAGGAAACAGGGGTACCCAACGTCAATTTTCGGAAAATATCTGTTCGAAAGACCACTTGAGATCTAGAATTTTCGGAACATTTGTTGTAAAATTCCTTGCTTGCCTGCCTGTCCTAGGATTTTCGAACATCTAAAACATGGTATAATTGCCCATTTTAAACGGATTTTTACCCTAAAAAGGTCACCTAGAATTTTCGGGAGCCTTTTTTCTGGCTGAAATTTTCGAAAAGGTAGGTTTTGATCCCTATAATTTTCGAATCACTAGACTTTCAGCTAGGGAATCCGAACAGATGAAAAATTTTTAGGGGATCAAAATATGCCTATATCTACCGTTTAAATACGAAAATAGTTTAACAATGCTATGTTTAAGTGGGTTTGAACTATATTCTCGTTGGGTGCCCCTGAGGAAATTGCGGGAAGTCCGTTGCCTGTTCCCATTTCAGCCGAAATGAACTTCAAGCGTTTGTCACAGGGAAGATGAAAAAGTCAAATGCATCCCAGCTTGGCAAGGTTATTGTCCTAAAGTAATTTAATTTCTTTTTAATTCTGGAAACCACCCAAAGCTCGCAGATTTTAAGTTTAAGAAAGGTTTTAAGTCTAAGAAAGCCGTCATACCTGAATAAACAGGAGAAATGTTATTTAACTGTTACAATTAAGCTAATCGGAAACGATTAAAATTAGGATAATTCCTACCTCCTGTACCCGATCTCTTTCGTGCTCTCTTTTGGGTTCTATTAAAGCTGAACGGGAGTTTTGTCTATCGGTTCCCACAACATCCGCTATCAAAGTTAATTAAGTTATATTTAATTTGTTGATTGTCTTGTTTTGACAATGGTGAATTAGTTAATACACCTTGACATCCCCGCCTTTATTTGATTTTATTAACTTTGCCACTCAAGCTGGCAGAGCGCCACACAGCTTGCGCCAATTACTGTGGTCCCTTTATTTACCCTCCCAACCATGATACACAACAGAAGACAGACCACAACACCGGGAACTACGTGCCCTACTCTTAGCGACAAGACAAGTGTGTGGGTTCTTTTACGTCCCACAGGATTATTAACATTGAAGGGTTGTGAGACGGGACCTCCGGCTTATCGTCCTTATCCGAGAAGACTTGAAAGTCTAACCATTTGCAGATGTATTTACAAAGGCAGCACTTTCTCCTCAGTTATTTAAAGACCCTGAGTGTTGGTCCGGCCGGAATTGAACTCGCGACCTCCCGCATGACAGCCCGCGCCGGTTGTCAACCAACTGAGCCACCGGTGCCCGATGCATGTTATTTAATGGATAATTACTTCGGCACATCGGCCGAAGTAATTGTCTATTTGCCAACGAGGCGGCCGACCCCAGAGGGTCGGCCGTCGAGTTGGCAAATCATAGAGCCGTACGTGAGTACAGAAGAAAAATCTCATCTCAGCGTAAGGGACCCTTTTTTTACCATATTTGGGTGTAAGTAATACTCCATATTTGGGTAGTGACGTCACGTTTTTGCATGTGTCGCTTCCACCGTGTGGTTTGTGTGTTGTTTCAGCGGACGATTCAGCTAGTGAGAATTTTCAGCTTGGGGAGCCTGTGATTGGAGGCGCTTGTGTTTACAAATTGAATTGCAAGCAGCGGTTATACCTACAGACTTCGGACAGAACGAGCGTGTTCGCTTGTCGATTTCGAACCAGCGTGTTCGCTTGCGAACCAGCGTGTTCAATTGTCAATTTCGAACCAGCGTGTTCGCTTGTCAATTTTAAACCAGTGCTTTCTTTCGTCGATTGCCACGTTTTTAAAGACTTCAGATCAAAGAATTGAACAAATTACTATAACACATCTTCTTATAGCACAAAGAATTGTCCTTGAACTCCAGCGTTGCGTAATTAAAACCACTCACAACTTGGACAAAGCGGGGGTAGACAATTTTGCTTGATTATTGCGTTCAATACATTTATTATCTGGTTAATCGCTGTTACAAGCCGGCAACTAAATGTTGGGTTCTTTAGCTTAGCAGACATTGCTTTTCAGGGTTCATTCAATGTGAAATACAGTGCTGTTATTATTATTGTTATTATAACCTTCATCACCACGTGCGTGAAAGTTCGAGTTGCGCCGATGAAACACATTCCCTACACGAGGCTGCCGAAAGTTTTTACGCCATCAGTGTAATAGTTGAGCTTGTGTTTATACTGATAGTTAACTTTCAGCATACCATTTAAGTTGTCATGGTTTATGTTCACCGCAGAGTGCTTTTTCTGTCACTTATTCTTTATGGCAGCAGTGGCTCGATAATCAAACCTTCATTTTCTTGTTTTAGAGTAAATTCTCAACCAGAGACAGTGTATACCACTACAAAAGCAATCCACCTTTCTCTGGACAAAGAGTATAACGTTTTTTACGTTAAAATTTGGACTCAGACAGAACACTCTCAAAGTGTGTAAATAAAGTGTAATCGATGTAATATCCAAGGGTTCAGTCAAAAACCTTCATACATGTACGTTTGTTGTATTTATCTTTTTTTGATTGAATCAAAAAATGAAACGAAAATTCATGTGCACATTTATTCAAACAATACTCAAACAACCAGTAAACCTAAGGTAACACTTCAACATCACAAGATATTGCCTCGAACTTAAGTAATACTCCCTCAACACTTACACACTTTGAAATTATGGAATTCCTCAAATTATGCCTTCAAGACCAAGACTCTTATCGGAGTTACTTTACACTCTTCCTTTCCTACTTTCATTTATAGTAAAATAATTTTACCTCTGTGTCAAACTTTCACACATTCCAGAGACATAAAACAATTTTGCCTCGTTGGCACTTGCCGCAAGGCGCAACTAGTATAATTATTAATCCCCATGAAATCCTATTGTTGTGTGTCTGTGTTGGACCTTCGATTTTAGTCGCACGTATGTGAGATAATTGTGATGCTCATTGCTATTGTTCCTTGTTTGTGATGAATATATCTTCGATTTTAATGATGCCGAGGATTGCTATTGTAGCTCGTTGTTATAGTTGTTCAAAACAATTCCAACGATGGAATTAATTCCTGCAAGGTGTGTAACACTGCAAATTTGCATACTTTATAAGCCAGAGAATTTAGTCATTTTACTCAGTGCGAACCTGGGTTTAGAAAGACGATGGATTCGTCGGAAGACAAAGGGTTATTTATTACACAGAGTTCTACGAAAGCAGATATTTCAGCAGAAATGCCTGGGTTTAGAAAGACGATGGATTCGTCGGAAGACGAAGGATTATTTATTACACAGAGCTCTACGAACGCAGATATTTCAGCAAAAATCGAAGGTAACGTCGTGTAACGTTTGGACATTTCTGTCAGTGCTTTAATTCTTTATCGACTTCTAAAGGCGGCGTTTCTATTTTCTTTTTTTTAAATAGAGCAAAGATTTAGAACGCCAATTACCGCTTCAGAATGCGAGAAGTTTGACAGAAGCTGGGTATCAGTTTTTGCGTACTTTATACATTAAATTTCCTAAAACAGGCTGCAATATTTTAATTAATTGTGGCCTGCACACTGCAATATTTTTAATATTGCAGCATGCTTATTTAGCGCGTAGAATTATATTACCCCTGATAATTTCCCTGCTAACAAAAAGAACGGTACCGCCTCCGTTTTCCTCAGACAGTTGTTTTGCCATATTAAAGACTACAATCGTTGATTTAATGCAGACAGAGAACAATAGAATTTCATGAGGATTAGTAATTATTTATGAATATTTGGAGAGCGGAAAACTGAAGACGTAATTAAGTAGGGAACTTAAGCAACGAGGAGGGCGACAGCACAGGGGGTAATCTAGGGAGAGGGTGCAGGGAGTGGGCACCTCTTTTCCCTCGAGATGACCTGCGGCTTTCTAATACAACTGGTATTCTCCGAAAAAGAAAAGCTCATTAGTCAGCTACGCCATTTCTTAGTGGTGCACCCCCCCCCCCCCCCCTTTAAAAAAATCCTGGGTCCGCCCCTGCGGCGACGAAAATATGCCAAATTTGCCTATTTAGTGGGCAAAAACAATAGTTTTGCACGCCCTGCTCGAGCGCTTCTCGAATTTGACTATTTCTTTTCCGTCGTCTGCAAATAGCCAAATTTGAGGTTTTATGAAAAAACGTCAGCACTTAAGGATATATTTTCATTTTCTCTCCTAAATTAAGCCCGATTCCTGTTTTGTCATCGATGGGGGATTTTAAAGTTTTA
>NC_090873.1:41125238-41127738 GCF_036669935.1 Montipora foliosa | reverse complement strand
ACAGGAAGGTGTAGGAGGTACATCAGGAGAAGACTGCGAAGGAGGCTGTGAAGGAGGAACATCAGGTAAAGACTGCAATAAAGAGATTGAAGGAGGCGGGCCATCGGAAGAAGACTCATCAGAAGGAGGCTGCGGGAGAGACTATGACGGTCGAGACTCTGGAAGAGGAGCACGAGCAGCATCATTATCACCAGTGGCAACTTTTTCAGGGCGCCGCCACCAAGATAATTTACAATCAATGGCGTATTAGCCGTCCTCTTTGCAAACACTGCACTTGCTTTTTTTTCTTCTTTACAGTCACTGAAGGTGTGGCCCAGTTGGTCACAGTTAAAGCATACCACGTTAGGGCACACTTTTGCGACATGATTGGGAAGATGGTACTTTCTGCAAGTAGGAACCTGTCTCTCGCGTTTGACTCTAAGAAGCTTCCTGCCGAAGCGTAGGAAGGATGGAATCGACTCAGATAGCTCCATTCTAACAACGCCATGTTCCATTCTTGATGCCCTCATAGTCCTGTAGATTACATCTGCGGAAACCGAGGAACGATGGGCCAGTGCTTCATCACAAAGCTCGAAGGGAGTATCATACACGACAACAAAGGTACACGTAGAAGATGAATTACGATGACGATGGATAAAAGAAGATTTACGAAGGAAGAGATCACTGTACTCACTGCTGGAAAACTTCACGGAAACAAAGCCATTAGGATTACGTTGGAGACATCTGACCGCAGCAGCACGGATACCACTGTTCTTTAGATCGGCAGACACTTTAGATAAAGAAGTGTCCTTGTCGGAAAGAGAAAAATGTTCCGTACATGGTCGCTCGGGCAAAATGTTCAGCGGATGGATAGAATCATTTTCTGCGTCAGTAATTAAGACGTTCAGCATTCTTCATTATGTAATCAACGCGGGATTGACTAGACACACTGGAGTGTCGACGACGCCTAGCTATTTGGGCATAAGACCAGCAATCTCCATGTTCTCCTCAGTTTAGGGAACGGTCCGGTCCTGGGATCGACAACATTACCTGCCATACTTTTTTTTTTTTGCTTTTTTTCGATTTACTTACATATGTACAGTGGACAAGGCAGAGGAAGCTCTGCTTGCCCTTACTTGACAATATTAAAGTTGAAATCTAAACTAGGTGAAAGTACAATATAATTATTGAAGGAAAACGTAATAGTGAAGGTAAAAATCTAAACTAGGTGAAAGTACCGTATAATGTTAATAAAAAGCGAAAGCATTCTGCAGATACCTCGTCTGATTTACACTCCAAAATGCTAAAAGGGCAAAATTATATTATTAAAAGCGAGAAACTTAATTCGCAAACACTAGCGGAAAGCTATATATAGTGCTATTTGTTTGCGCATTTCATTGTCTTATTTGTTAATTAATTTGCTAATTTTATTTTGTATTTTGATTCTGAATAGTTTGGATGTAGGAAGCGAGGGGCAAAGGGGATCAAGTGACCTCACCCGGGGGCCCGGGAACCTGCCCGTGCAAGGCTCGGCCGCCGGGTGTGGCCACTATGCCCCGTGTCCCTTCTTAGATGATTACACGTAGCTCATCGTTGTCTACACGGCAAAGGACATTCATATGTGCCCAGTTATTTGATAATTCACGTGGGGAGTAATAGGAGTGCGCCGCGGAGTTTGCGTGCGCACTTTTGTTTTGATTTTATTGATGATGGCCTGGGCGGAGGTGACCTTCTGTTCCAAAGTGCGAAGGTACCGCACCGCCCAGAGCTCGTTAAGAGTAATGTTAAAGAGAACACGGGAAATGAGATTGGATTTGGAGGACTGGCCATCCCGAGGAAGACCATGTCCAAAAACAAAATTAAAGCGGGACTGAGACTTAACGCTGTAGAGTAAAAAGAATTGACGCTTTGAAACACCCACGCCCACACCTGAGGTGCAATAGTGCACTCACAGAAGGCGTGAGAGAAAGATTCCTTGAGGCCACAGGAAGCCCAACGCTCGCTAACACGGAGCCGGCGCCATCGCTTCAGGAAAGCCCGGTTTTTAATCACTCCATGAGCCAAGCGTCACGCTATATCTGCTTCACAATTGGTACTCAGAGCCCCATATATTCCAACCCAGATGCTACGCCAGAGTAGGGTGATATATAGCTTCCCCTCCCAAGCGAATATGCAAGGCAATCGCCGGAGAGAGGGGATCACGTGTTTCGCGTAGTAGGTGCTTATACATTGTAACTAATTCTAATAGAACGTATGCACATGGCCTTACAGTTGTCATTTAAGTTTCGCAAACTAATTAACTTCAAGGAATTCCACTCATTTTCTACTAAAACAGGAGTAACTGCAAACCCTTTAGATCCCAGGAAATTAAGATGAACCTTAGCCCTAATCACGCAGGTGGGTTACATAAAGCAAGAGAAAAATCACTGGTCAGCGAGGAAACAGTTTGTTTGGTCAAAAATGCATGATCGTTGATCTTCCTTTTGAATTAAGAGCGTTCGGTTCCTTCAGTCCGTGCTGC
>NC_090873.1:41112738-41115238 GCF_036669935.1 Montipora foliosa | reverse complement strand
TGGCACCACGAATTAAAGTTCTCTGCTTGCAAATGAAGAGCTATTCCTTAATCGATTTTCTTGTGTATCGGATAATGCGAGAATCCAGTGAGGGAGAAAATCGTTTGAATTAGAAAGTAGTATAGGGGGAATGGATAGACCAAATTATTCAAAATGGCGGCCAGTGGGAAATTCTACCCAAACCGGTTTTTGGATTAGGGATTATAATGAGATGCATACCACGTAGGTGTACGAGGGTATATTCAAGATGGCGGCAGGGAGTTTAAATGAACTGCACAGGTCATATATTTGGTTTGAATTGTATTATAATTTTTCTTTTATTTGGAGTGAACTGTAATGTGTTCTGGTAGTACGGTTCCGCCCAACCAGCCGGATAGTATCGCGCTTATATAGGGAAAGAATAATGGAGTAGCTAAGAACCAATGAAAAGGCATTGACGTCACAGTCAAACAAGCTGAAGCAAGTTTAAGGGTTGGTTAGAAAAACCAGTTTTGTAGATGATCAGTATTCAAAAGTCTTCAATACCAAAAAACCTGTCAAACCGGTTTGCTTTTCTTCCTTATCGCACACCCTGAAATGGACACGTGTATAAAGGTAATGGAAAAAAAATATTTCAATTCAAAGATGAACCGAATGATCGAACACCAGATTTTTGCTTTGGAGGTGGACGCATTAACAAACCGTTTGCAACGACTGCAATTGGACAACAAAATCGTAACCTTACTTAACGAACTTTGGGATAAGATGAATAAAGAAGACTCTCGCAAAGTTGAAATAACAAGTGATGAAGATGGAATGGAAGTCATAATTGGAGAGCTAATGGTTCCAACATTTTATTTTACGAACGAGAGGAAATTTTCCCGTCAACTTCGTTGTATTTTGAAGGCCTCGCTACAAAATGAACACTGGCTACGGGGAAAGATTCATCAACTATTTGTTAGCGAGTGGAAGAATGACTATTTCTCACATACAAGATGAAACACCAATGACACTTTCACTTTCAAGCAGTAAAAAAAAAAGCATTATATTTTCATCTTCGTATTTACAAGCAAATTAAAGTATTTACAAACAATGCGAACAAAGCCTATGTATAAATTAATTAAACCCTATTCAAAAACACACTACAATGCCTTTTCAATTCAGCGAAAGGAATGAAACATGAAGAAGCAAAGGTTACTTGAAAAATTCTCCACATAGTTAGAGATAATTGTCGTCAAAGAGTTTTTCAATTAACCTTTGACAGTGATCACATTCTTCATGATTATCACTGTCTCCATTTTCATCCACGTTCCGGCTTGCAAATATACACTGAATTGCAAAGGCAAAGTCGTGTTGTTGAATAGGGTTTAACCCTTTATTAAAATAAATACAGACTATACAATTTTCATCGTATTCCCTCTCAGGATGATTCTCCTCACAAAGCTGTAAGTGAGAGAGCAAAGAGAAAGCGGAATTTAGTGAAAGAACAATTAAGGATAACAAAAGAGACCCATTTCTTTGTATATTGAATGAAGATATCGACTTCTAAATCTTACCGTGGCAATGTGGGCCATAAATTCTGTGTCAGCCGCTTGTGCTTCCGCGTGCGGCTGTTGAAACGCTTTCCTGCACATAGCGCATTTTCCACTGGACGGGATTAGCTTCCTCACCCATCTGAATAAAAATTAAAAATTAAAAAAAATAAAATAAATAAAAAGATGAACACACAACTCATGGAACTCAAAATACTACAGCGATTCCCGTTAAAAAACATATTTCACATAGAGCATTTTTCACTGGACAGGAATAGCGTCCTCATGCATCTGAATTAAAAAAAAAAAATGAACACGCAACTCAGGGCACTCAAAATACTTCAGCGATTTCTGTTAAAAAACCTATTTCTCACCTCTCCAAACACCTTTTGTGGACATAGTTGCCGCAGAATTCTGTCCGTTGGAGGTTTATGTCTTCCTCGTGACATATAAAACAAACTCGCAATATCTGTGTTATAAATAAGGCAAAAAAAAAGAATTGTTTGAGGATTTTGTTTGTAATAACGTAGAATAGTTTACCAACGCATGATGTAAACACTATGTATGGAAAGTTTAGTCGTTAGGTTGGGAAGCTTTTGAAACACTAGGTAGTGCATTCGAAATCCTCTTTGAAAGCAGAGAAACTACTGCAATTTGAAAAAAAAAAACGAAAAACATCACTGGAATTTCGTATACTTACAACGTTCACAATAACTTGCGTTATCTCCAAATCCACTTCATTCTTGCGCTCCATCTTGCTTTTTCCTCTGTCTTTTTTCTCCGTGATCTTAATACTTTCACAGCTTTTGCGTTTTTGATGATTTCACCATACTACTTTACCACGTTTTTTAGTTTGCTTTCATTTGGTCGAAATTCCCAAAAACCGATTAACCATAATCGCCAATCAGAGTCGATTCCAGAGTTTCATTCTATCGTTTTCTCGGGGTGTCGCAGCCTGTTAACGTTCACCAATCAGTAGTGAGTATTGT
>NC_090873.1:41105238-41107738 GCF_036669935.1 Montipora foliosa | reverse complement strand
TTCCTCTCGGATTTGGCCTGACATTTTGAAAGAAATAGGAACAATACATTGGGGTAGACTGTTGAGCTTGTATGCCTATATGGCTCGAAGTAACGCACCTCTGAGATAGCAATACACATTTCACCTAAACTTATACAATACCTACCGATCACATTACCGTTCTTCATGGTGGATGGTTGGACACATTTTAAAATATCCGTGGTTATTGTTATGGGAAGGGATAAAAGACAGATGGATCAAGTTACATTTCTCATTTGTAACACAACCATGGGTAACGTTGCAAGTCGCCTTTGCACGAGTTCTACCCCTACTTGGGCTTTAAGTGATATATGTCAAAAGAGCGCTGCTTAGTTGCATGTTGCGGGAGTCAAGTACACATCGATTTAAGAGATGCCACAGACAAATACCAAAAGCAAACCTACGAAGAACGTGAGGAAGAGGAGGAGCGACAGCCAGAAGAACCGGCTTTTAGAGAAACTGTACTATGAACCAAACCGTGCGTCCGCGTTAGGAGGAGTAAAAAAGTTGTATCAAGCAGCAAAGAAGTATGGTATAACGCATTCCCAGATTATCACTTGGCTGCAACAGCAACCTGGGTACACTTTACACAAACCCGCCTGAAGACGTTTTCGTCGCAACAAAGTTTATGTGAACGGTTTAGATGATCAATGGCAGGCTGATTTGGTGGATCTTCAAAGCCTGAGCCGTTGGAACCGCGGATACAAATACCTACTTACTTGCATTGACATTTTATCCAAGTATGCCTGGGTGGTTCCGTTAAAAACAAAGACAGGATCAGAGCTTGTGAAAGCTTTTGCGAAGATCTTTCAACAAGGTCGCAAGCCAGACAAGTTACAAACCGATGCGGGAACGGAATTTAAAAACAAGACTTTTCAGACATTTCTGAAACAGCATCATTTTCACCATTTTGTCACCTATAATGAAACCAAAGCTCAAGTCGTGGAACAGTTCAACCGCACCTTGAAACAAATTATGTGGCGAATGTTTACCTCAAGCAGTTCGTATCATTACCTGGACAGACTAAATGACCTCGCCAATGACAACTACAACCAAACATTTCATCGCTCTATTAAAAAAAAACCCTCCGAAGTAACAGTGATGAATGCCCAGCAAGTGTGGCGCACCTTATATGGTAAACCCCTTTCTGCGGTTAAGTATAAATTCAAGGTTGGCGACCAAGTTAAAATCAGTAAGCACAAGCGCACATTTGAGAAATCATACCTACCTAACTGGAGCGAAGAAACCTTTGCAGTGGCGGAGAGACTAGCAAGGGATCCAACTGTATACAAATTAAAGGAACACGATGGGGAACTGATTAAAGGTACCTTTTACGAGACCGAGTTACAAAAAGTAATTGAACGAAAGGATCATTTGTTTCGCGTAGAAAAAGTTCTTCGCCGTAGAGGTAAAGGAGCACAAGCAGAAGTTCTGGTTCATTGGAAAGGTTGGCCGAAGAAATACGATAGTTGGATTCCTGTCCGTCAATTGGTGTCTCTAAATTGATTCAAGACAACGACTTTTATGTGACGCTTCCTAGCAATGCAAGCAGCAATTTATTCCCTTCCAATTCAAAATCACACTATCGCGTGGCATTACCCCGTCAAATTCACTTGAAAGAAGAAGAAGATTGGGAAGTTGGACTTCATAGTGTCATATACCCATCATCGTGGTTTGACATTTCCCGTGAATGCTTACACCTCCACATCATGCTCCGTAACTCGGATGATTTCAAATTGTACACATTACCAGAGCGGAAGTATCGTACGGCTCTGGAATTGATGGAAGGAATATTGCAGTGTCTGGACGAGATTGATCCGTTACCTAGAAGTAAAGTGGAAGTGGATAATGAATGGAATGTTACCTTAAACTCCTATGATGAATGGATAGCGGTCACTGTCTCGGTAGCTCAAGCACTTGGATGGTTAACAAGCGAGAAAACAGTCAGACCTGGTGTGCAAATGAATACATCGCTTACCACAACCTATAAGCATGGTTACGAATGGTGTGTTATCCTTCCTCAGACATCTATTAACTTCCCGGGCAACTTTATCATACCATCATCTATCTCTCTCTGCTCGTGTAAACTCAAGTTAGTTCAAGTGTTAA
Organism: Montipora foliosa; assembly: GCF_036669935.1. Taxonomy (NCBI): domain Eukaryota; kingdom Metazoa; phylum Cnidaria; class Anthozoa; order Scleractinia; family Acroporidae; genus Montipora; species Montipora foliosa. Next base: position 41,105,611 of record NC_090873.1, on the reverse strand, counting down.
CGAATCTCGTAGAACCCTGGCAAGTGGGAGAACAACGCTTACCTCTTTTACATGAAATGGTTCCGCGTGGACAGTTTCGAGAAACAATATTAGAAGAGAGAGAACAATGCCAGTACTTGCCTTTACGCACAAAGATTTTTCAAACCCTTGAAATTTATTTAACAAATGGTTGTGGTCAATTGCTCTCATTTTTGGACGGTATCGTGAACGTGGTACTGCACTTTCGTTGTAGAGTACCATGACAAACAGTTTTTACATCGTTCTGACCAACGACGCTAGCAAGGATCAGTATCCTGGGAACAAACCTGCTGATTTTACAATGCAATTGCGAGTCAACTGCACTTAAGTGAAGACTGGGAAGTTGCCATGACGC
>NC_090873.1:41075238-41100238 GCF_036669935.1 Montipora foliosa | reverse complement strand
TAACAGAAGGATATGGGTTGCTGCCGTTGTTAGTTTTGTGTGAAGATCATGGCATCCAATATGAATGAAAATAAGATCAGCTCGTGTTGTGGACAGCTTGAAGAAGAAAGAATAAAAGAAGCCTACTGGATCACTTTTGCCTTCTTGGTGTATAAGAACATTTTTAAGCAGGAACCATTATTAGTACATGATAATCAAAAAGCGATATCATGTGTAAATAAAACAGATTTGGATAAATATCGGGAGAATGTCTATTGGTTATGGCACGATTTGTTGGACGTGTTGGATGCAATGGCGCCGTACGAACAAGATTGGGTCGATAACACGCCACAACATGAGGAACAGAAACACATTGAGAAACTTCTTCTGCAGCGTGACCAGTTTTGCAAAACCTGTTGGTACTGGCTAGACTTGATTACTAATTAATGGTGTTAATGAGTTTGACCGGTGTTAAGCTGGTTTTCAAAAATCTTATAAAGTGACTGTGACTGTGCTTATCACACATGACTTTCAAGATGAGTTACTCAAAATGTGGTCTCTGTCTTCAAGACCTTGAAGTGATCAAGCCCGCCTCTGGTATACCTTATATTCGCTGCTTAAATTGGAAAGAGTGTCCCTTCTTCTGCCCTGAAGAGAGTATCCATGGCTATCAACAATGCGTGTGTGACCGTGTGATCCCTGAGTACAAAGTATTTGAGGGTGGTAAGCGGCTACTGTGCAAGCATATGGAGACGCCTACGTTAAGGGTGTCACGATCAGTAAAGAATCCATTCAGACCCTACTTTACATGTAGAAGGAAAGAGACATGTACATACTTTCAATGGGCTGATGAAATTTCTGTGGATACGTATTCTGCAAGGGGCTCTCCAGTTTACGAACCAAAAGAAAAAGCAAAGATGGATATGATGCAAAGACCCAAGCTCATGAGACAATTTGCAAGAATAGATAAAGTGACTGATTCTATGTAAAATTCAGGAGCATCGTTTGCTTTGAAACTTGATTGTAATAATTTCTTATGTTTATTCAATAAAATAAATTGTGTTGATATGAAATATTGCCTCGTGTTCATTTTTTTTTTTTTTTTTTTTTTCATTTCTGGGTGTGCGATAAGGATGAAAAGCAAACCGGTTTGACGGGATTTTTCTAGTCTACATTATTAAGGAGACCCTTTGGTTTTTCAAACCAACCCTTAAGCTTGTTTCAACTCGTTTGGCGATGACGTCGATGTCTTCTCGTTGTCAGCCCTTAAACTTGTTTCAACTTTTTGACTGTGACGTCAGTGCCGTCTCGTTGGTTCTTAGCTACTCCATTATTCTTTCCCTATATAAGCGTGATACTATCCGGCTGGTTGGGCGGAACCGTACCACCAGAACAGACTACACTTCACTCCAAATAAAAGAAAAAATATATAATACAATTCAAACCAAATATATGACGTGTGCAGTTCATTTAAACTCCCTGCCGCCATCTTGAATATACCCTCGTACACCTACGTGGTATGTATCTCATTATAAACCCTAATCAAAAAACCGGTTTGGGTAGAATTTCCCACTGGCCGCCATTTTGAAAAATTTGGTCTATCCATTCCCCCTATACTACTTTAGAAAATAATTGACTCGCTGCACCAGATCTTCACCGTTATTTATTTTGTTGAAAAACATTCACAAAAGGAGTTAATTTTAAGCATGAAAATTCCCTCCGTCCAAAAGGATTTGGTATGTGATCTTATTTGTCGCTTTGTGAGAAGGAAGGGGGTTGATGCGCCATTCTCAATCGAAACTGGAGGTGAGCTATTCATCAGGACGTTGAATAATCGGGGAGTAATCTCGCTCTTAACGTGTGCGCAACTTGATTTTTCACTGGATTTTGTAATTAAGAAAACATTGGCAACAAAGTATGCAAAATAGACTGAAGAGGCTCCACCTGCGCCGATATTTGATACTGGAGAAGTTTCCATGAAATTTTATATTTATTGATGGTGACTACTTTTATTTTGCATCTAATGATTTCTGAATCGAACCCTCCGTGAAAACAATTTGTTAGCCTTCATACGCGACAGGTGGAGAGTTGGCCAGTTAAGAATTTCGTACCCTTTATTGTGGTAGAGAAACTAGAGAAAAGAGTTAACTCTTTTCTCTAGTTTCTCTACAACAGTAAAGGGCGCGAAATTCATAAACGCATTTTTTTTTTCTCAGAGAGTATTTAAAAAGCATTACATTATTTTTAACCTAAGAAAATAGGCTTTCCAAAAACACATAACCTATTTACAGAGAACTAAACTTTGAGAGAGAAGGACGAAGAGAGAGGAAACGACACCAACCAAAGTTAAAACTTACCAGTCGGACAGGCAGATGTGACATGGAGCGAAACGAAAGCTGAGGTGATAATAAACTGCACTATAGGAGGATTTACTAGCGACCTTTGCCTACCCCTCAAGATGGCTTCCATAACCGTTATGAGTCCTACTTTATGTGCGTATCACATTCTATTTTCTAGATGAACCAATCTTTTTACAGCTTAGGATGCAAACTTAGCTTTAAAGTATCATTCTACGTCTTCCAGGAGGGCTTAATTATTACTCCACTCCACTGACGTCAGCGTGCTTTGCAATGGAAATAGTGTTTAGTCGTAACCTTAAATAATTAAAGTAATATATGCAAGAGAAATCTGACCTGAGCAGTTTCGTCCGTCTCCAACATACCCTGCCTTACAAGAGCAATTATATGAACCATTGGCGTTGATGCACTCAGCGTCAGAGCTGCAGGTGTGATTTTCAACCAAACACTCGTCAATATCTGAGAACAAAGTCAGTAAATACACCATCAATATTTCTACACCAGCCTATATACTAAGTTTTCAATTAGCAAAGTACCGTAGATTCCATTATCGAAGACAAACTAATCCACGATAAAATGTTTCGTTTTCTCACCGGTACAATTGCATCCATCACCAAAGTATCCTCAGGGGCACCCAACGAATCTGTTCCTCACATTATCTGTTCCCCAGAGGAATCTTGCTGGCTGGCAAAAATACAGGTGTTTCGATGAGCTGGCTGGGAAATTTTGTTATTGATAGAGGTTTTCCCTGGGAATTACCGACTTTTTCTAGCATTTCAACCCGAGCTGGCTGTAGAAACTCTGAAGACTGAGGACGACTAAAAAAAACCTGGGAAACCGACCAATTTTATCTAGCTGGCTGGGAAATTTCTTGTGTGTCTTGCTGGGAAAAAGGAACAGATAATGTTTTCCCAGCAACACTAAAAAACACCTGAAAATGCCTTAATAACATTTATTTTCATTAACTGGGGTATGATAATACATTTTACAACAAATTGGTCGTTGGGTGCCCCTGTATCCTGGTTGACATGAGCAAGTATACGATCCTTTGGTGTTGTTACACACTGCATCTTTACAGCAATTGCGCATTCGTGAGACGCATTCGTCGATATCTACGATTAGAGTAGATAAACGTGCATATAGAGGTACGCCATAACGTGTCAGAGAAATAAAAGGCCATGATTTGAGGACAAGATTACAAATATATCAAAGCCGGAGTTTTTTAACCATGTCATCCTATAGTTACCATCATGTACCTCACTTATTTAGTTAGAAACAGAAGTAGTAGCAGTGAGAGCAACAGTTAGACAATATGAGGATAGAAAAGACGAATCAAGGGATACCTTGTTGACAATAGGCAAACTTCCATCCTGGAGGACAAACACAGCGATATCCTTTGTCTGTATACCCAGATTGACAAACACCTCCGTTGTCACAGCGACCTACCTTATCACAGGCACTCTTTAAACAAAGACAAAAATAACGCTGGCTTACTAATGATTTTTTTCTTATATGTGGCGGTCTTACTGTTATCTAAAACCCATTACCCGGATCCTCAATCCTCTATATTAGCCGTCTAAGTCAACCCTGTCTTGTATCTTTTTATTTTTAGAAGCACATCCCAGGGGATTTTTACGGATGTGTTCACAATAGCCAATCATAAGAGGACTTATGGTTGTCCATTAATTACGTCACAATGCAAACACCTGAAACACGAAGGTATTTCGAAATAATGAAACACATAGCAGTTCTAAAAAATCTAAAAATATGGGATATTGGACTGGGTTGACTCAAAGGTATAATACGTATGGAGTCTCAAGGTAGTGGGTTCCAGCTGTTACGTTATCGGTCATTGTAACTGATGAAATCGTAATCTCTAAAAATATAGGACAAAGCTGGCAAGGTGTCCTTCTATCGTCAGAAACGGATACTTTTTTGGGGGTAGTAACCGTGTTAATTTGCCCATCACATTGCTAGTATTCAGATCTGTTTACTTTCGCGGTGAAAGTCACTCATTGTATGTTAACATTGTTCGCGTTGGTACTCTGTGTGCATGTGCATGATTTTTCAGTGTTTGTGAATTTACGTTCTGTACGTTCTAATGTCTTTCTCTCTAGTTCTTACAAAAGCCACTGTAATATGAACAGGAACATGAACACGAACGAGTACACAATTACGTACAATAACGCAATCTAGAGCATAGAAACCGAGGACAAACACAAACGGAACAATGCTAACGCCAACACAAACAACGTAGAATTGAGCCCAGCTGGTTTCCATATAATCGCCCGGATCGCCCCGATCGGACGAAACGGTGTATAGGCGATCCGGAAAATTCGTGCGATTTGCTGTGTCCAAATTTCACTCCATCGTTTTGATCGCTTAGATAGAGCGGAGTTCTATCCGGGTGATCACGATCCCTGCAGTCGTCTCTTTCCGCTACTGTTTCCATAAATTTGCCTATACACTGTTTCGTGCGATCAGGGCGATCGATCCTAGGTCTGGCGATTGTATGGAAACCATGTTTTTGAGAATTGAAACGCGAAAAGGAACACGTTAGCATTCAATTGTGAGTGGAAGGACGAGGACTAGTACAAAAGGAAATTCTAACTGAGATTAGGAGTAGCAAACAAGAGGATCAATTCAATTTTCAGGCTTACGTCTGCTCCATGATAGAAGTAATCCACTTTGTCCTTAAGCTCTAGACCATGTCTAAGATGAGTGGCGTTGTTCAGCTCACATCTGTAAAGTCCGTTGTCATTTTTGTGGGTATGAATATTAACACTAACGCAATGAGAGTCTTGATAGCATCGCCACTTGCATTCTTCTAAATCGTGGACTTGGATAGTCGTAATGTTATGTTTCACCAGCCGTTTGTGGGCGAAGAAAAAAAACGATGGGAAGACAAGTTCCCGACAATCATCTATAAAATCAAAATTAAGTATTAGAATCATCATTATAAACTACTGTAACCGAATGCTGAGATAATTAGGCTAACCCTTTTCCCTTGATCTTGAGTACAAGTCCAAATCAGTAGGTAGGATGATGTTTTGAATACATTTAGCTCAATTTTCTCGACCTGAAGGAGAAAATCTCGAGCCCCGGTTAGTTATGGAAACGTGCATTCGCCTGTAAAGTACTTTCGTTCAGCTCTGAAAAACTCATCCAGATGCAACTGAGTTTTCTCATATGTACTAGCAATCATTTAAAGCCTTTAAGTCGCTTTCATTGAAAATAGCAAAATTACTGTCATTTGATTTTGCCGCTGTTAGTCGTACGCTGACTAGTTGCAGTATACGTAAGTTACTCATTTCGGACTAGAAACAATTTTTATGTAGCTGTCGACTAATCCAACAGAGTGCGAGGAATTAACGCTGGTATTGTGTACGCTCTTGTTCAATCAGAATTGAGTAATTTTAATGAAATCATTATCGAGAAACGTTAATGGCACCACGAATTAAAGTTCTCTGCTTGCAAATAAAGAGCTATTCCTTAATCGATTTTCTTGTGTATCGGATAATGCGAGAATCCAGTGAGGGAGAAAATCGTTTGAATTAGAAAATAATTGACTCGCTGCACCAGATCTTCACCGTTATTTATTTTGTTGAAAAACATTCACAAAAAGAGTTAATTTTAAGCATGAAAATTCCCTCCGTCCAAAAGGATTTGGTATGTGATCTTATTTGTCGCTTTGTGAGAAGGAAGGGGGTTGATGCGCCATTCTCAATCGAAACTGGAGGTGAGCTATTCATCAGGACGTTGAATAATCGGGGAGTAATCTCGCTCTTGCCGTGTGCGCAACTTGATTTTTCACTGGATTTTGTAATTAAGAAAACATTGGCAACAAAGTATGCAAAATAGACTGAAGAGGCTCCACCTGCGCCGATATTTGATACTGGAGAAGTTTCCATGAAGTTTTATATTTATTGATGGTGACTACTTTTATTTTGCATCTTATGATTTCTGAATCGAACCCTCCGTGAAAACAATTTGTTGGCCTTCATACGCGACAGGTGGAGAGTTGGCCAGTTAAGAATTTCGTACCCTTTATTGTGGTAGAGAAACTAGAGAAAAGAGTTAACTCTTTTCTCTAGTTTCTCTACAACAGTAAAGGGCGCGAAATTCATAAACGTTTTTTTTTTTTTCTCAGAGAGTATTTAAAAAGCATTACATTATTTTTAACCTAAGAAAATAGGCTTTCCAAAAACACATAACCTATTTACAGAGAACTAAACTTTGAGAGAGAAGGACGAAGAGAGAGGAAACGACACCAACCAAAGTTAAAACTTACCAGTCGGACAGGCAGATGTGACATGGAGCGAAACGAAAGCTGAGGTGATAATAAACTGCACTATAGGAGGATTTCCCATGGCACATTTCTCACAGGTCAGTCGCAAATTAAGACTCGAAGTCGAAGTCTTATTAACACTCAGAGATGCAGATGTCAAATTCTTGTATTGGACTAATTATGATATCCGTCGCCACAACAGAGTAGAGTTTGTTTTGGAGCCCACTTTCGATATATTAAAATTCAGTCCTAAACAAAAGGCGTCATCCCAGTGCCTCGAGATGATGCCTTTTGTTCAGGGACTTCGCAAGGTTATTAAAATTTTCTAAAACAAACTCGCCTTTAAAAAGCTAATATAGTCGGTGCGTTTCAAGACCTTTGAACAGTTGATTTTATTGGGAAAAAGGCATAAGGGACACTTCGGAAAATTACAGATATCCCAATGCATAATAACACTATTTTTAGATCCATTAATCAACGGAATTAAAATGAGCGCAAGTTGTATTGGCGAATGTGGCGAAAGTGACTCAAGTTCATGTTGAAATGTCGGTAACTCAGTCATTTTATTTGCAAATGAAGTTGTCTCTACCGACACAAAACAACGACAGCTGTTAGTGCTATTTCTCTTATTTAAGAAATTTATTTAAGCCCTTACAAGTGGGTGAAGGAAAATAGGAAGATCTTTATCAATGCTAAATAATCCCAAAAACAATAACAAGTCAGAGGGACGGAGCGCTTTACCTTTTCAGAATCTATACATTTCACATAATTTTTTAGTTTACCAGCAGTCATTCGTATATAAGTAAGGTGCAAGTCGTTGCTGTGAAAATTTTCAAGTCACTTTTTAAACTGCTAGGAGCTCAGTAATTTTTTCAAACCAAGTTGACTCTATTAATAATTAACAATAGACAATTTGTTTCCATGCAAGCCATCTTAATATACTTGTCTGTGTTTTGACCTGGAAGGCGCCAGCTTTTATTCTTCTTTGTCATCTACTGTCACGGCCCATGCTGGAGGACATTTGGTATTTTACTGCCCGAATTAAAATCATTTATTCGTCGTGACGAGGTACAAAAATAATGATTTTCGTTTGTCTCACGATGTGGTAACGTATGTGGAGGTGTGGTATCGAGTCGATTCTTATTTATTCCTCTTTCCCTCGTTTCTTGGAAAATTTGCATGATCCAAACAACTTATTAAGTGGATCAGCTGGCGACGTTTTGATTAATTAAGCATACTGCCAGTTTTTCTCAGGCGACCAAAAAAATAAACGATCGATCACAACGGAGCAGTAATGCTGTGTAGTGTAGTTTAACCAGTAAACCTCATTCTCATTACGCCGCCTGATGAAGACCAGTGGAAAGTAGTCGAAACGCGCTGATAAACATAACAATTGACCATATTGTCAGAGAATCAATGGAGCATGAGGTACTTTTTGAGAGTTTAACAGAACTATTAAGAATTTTTTTAAAATCTCACAACAATCTTAAGATTTCCAAACGGCGGATGTGTTGACTCTGGAAATATAAAGCACAACTCTTGCCACTGGCCATGGAAAGAGAGAGACTGGAACACCAGACTCCCTAATTCTCAAGCACTCGATGTTTTAGATATGATATTGACCGAATGCAAAAACGGCTGTCACTAAACGTAGCCAAAACGCTTTGCCGGGGCCGGGGCCTAGCAAAATTTCCGCAAAATTTCGCAAAATTGTTCTCAATGTTTTTTTATTTTTATTTTTTATCGTAAATTGGATTCGACCCTTGACGTCCGAAAAGAATCGGCTAACAAGTTCCCGTGCGACTCTGACTTTACCACAAACCGTTTATAGGAAAGTCAGACAACAACACAAGCAAATGAGAACGTTTCGTGAAATTGCTTTCAACGAAATAAACTTTACAATGCGACTTTAAAGTGTGGAGTTCAGAGAGTCTTCAGTGTCCTAGGCAGTTGGTGTATATTCCATAAACTCCAATTTCAGCAATTTCTGAAGTTCTATTAATTTTGAAAAACAAACTTCGATTTTCGAGAAGAGAAAGCCAGATGCTCGCAAAAACCAACCTCGATTTTAAAACACAAAATAACAAAGTCCGATTTAGAAAAATAAATAAATGAGATGTCCCTTGAGAACTTTCATAGCTTTCGTCGGTTCCTTCATTGTTTTGACTAATTTTCACCTTAAACGAAGGACAGATGCCGGTTATTCGTAAATAACAGTACAGGAAAATGGCGACAAAAATTGAAACAAGACAAAATGGAAAAAAAAAAAAGATCCGGCCCCGCGTTTTGACTACTAAGGAGTTAGGTATATCTCTGAGTGGCTCGTCGGCTCGTTGGTACATCTTTAAGCTGCTCGGCGGCTCCTTGCTAAAATTCAATGTTTAAACAACAAATAAAGTATCTTTTGAGTGACTCGTCGATGAAATTCTATGTTAAAGGACGAGTAAGGTATATTTTTGAGTGGCTCGTCGGTGAAATTTGGTATTACAGAACGAGTAAGGTATATATTTAAGCAGCTTGGTGGCTCATTACTGAACTTCAATGTTAAAGAACGAGTAAAATATATCTTTGAGTGGCTCGGCGGCTAGCTGGTAAAATTCAATGTGAAATTCGAGTAAGGCATACCTTTGAGAGCCTCCGCGGCTCGTAGGTGAATTTTATTGTTCAAACCAGGCTTTAGAAAAGGTTTTACAAAGCAAAAGTGAGAAATTTGATAGATATGTGACGCAATACGAAAACAAAGAAGAAAAGCAATAGTCTAACTGTTTTTCGTTTTCGTTCCACACTTCTTCAAGATAATGAGCAAAGCTTTGAACAGCGCGCGCAAATGTCAACCAGTTAAAAGGTTTCGTGATTACACTTGCTTTTTACTGGGTTGCCCTATGGCAATCCCAGTCGGAAAATGGGTGGGATTTTTTCGGTGTTTTTTTTTTCCGTGTCGGTAAAATATCTCGCTTGTCACTCCCCTGCTAAGTGGTGTGTTTGTGCATAGAGCCTTCTGCTCGTATTTTCTTAGGATAGAGAGGGTAGTGGAAATGCGTAGATTTCTCTGGTGGACACAGTAGAATGATAAACTTAACCTGCAATGGCATCGAAAGTCATGTAACGCGAATGGCGTTTTAATGGATCTTTAAACAAAATATACCCTAATGGAGCTCAATAATGGAAAGTCAGTTGGATAAACTAGGCAAGCGGTGAAAACAAATACCTGGAATCGTAAAAGCGACGAGCAATGGACGTCGACAACAATCTATCGCCCGTTGAGCCGAAATCAAAGTGAGCTGTATTTCTAACTTTTTACCAAGAGTGTGCTGTTATGTAGAACACTGAAACCAAATGAAAAAATTTCCGGTATATATGTGACGAGTAATGGACTTCGACAACAATCTTTCGCCCGTCGAGCCGAAATTAAAGTGAGCTGCATTTCCAATAGTTTTGTACAACACTGAAACCAAATCGAAAATTATCTGGTAACTTATGGGTTTAACAAAGTCAGGTAAAAAAATAATTGGAAATGTGACAGTGAATAATTATTTGAAAGAAAGCTTGACTATTTTGTGCATCATCTTTATTCAAGGAAAAGGTTCTTATGGAAAGGGTTTGAACCTGAAGTACATGGTAATTTGACACGATTGAGTTTCTTGTCTTTACGCACGAAATGAAATAGGAAGAGGTTTTCGCCTCTAAGAGCAAATATGTTGTTGTTTCAATAAATTTTTCGCCGGAAAGGATTCTGTGGTATTTTCTGCCTTAGTGAATTATAATATCATGTTGTGTATTGAATTTTCGAGCGAAAGGTTGAAATGTGATATGGGAGAATTTTTTTAGTATTGCTCTGTAAGCAGGAAGGGTTCACGAAAATAAACAGGTCGGTTGGAAGCGTGCTTGAGTTTCAACAAAATGATCCCTAAAATCAGTGAAAAATTGTGACGCCGATGAATGATAAAGTAGCTGCTATTTCCAAAATGATGGACTTACCTGGTGATAAATAACGTCGCACGCGTCTTGAAGAGTAAATTTTGAATTTGCATAAACAAATGGTCAACCTCAAGAGTTGGGCGCTAATGATCGTTGTTTTGACTTCGCTCATTTTATTGTCAAACTTTATAACTTTATAACACTTGACAGAAAAAGAAACTTACAAAAACCCGGTAACTTGACACAGATGCTTCACTGTTTGGCAAGTAAACATGCCGCGGGAACTTAATAACGGCGCCAGCTGAATTCCGGCCATGTCACTTTCGATTTTGCGATTTATTTGTGCAGCCAAAAGTAGAATAACAAAATTGAACATAGCAAAAATCTCCCAAAATGTTTGTCGCTGATCGTAACTTTTTATATTCTATATTCACGGTTCAAAATTAATGTTGTTTTCATGTCGTAAATATTTTATTCTCGATCGACCATCATTGATTCATTTCATATACCATTTCATCATTGATTCATTCCTCACGGGACCATTAGAACCCACAAATGACCAGCTCCCAACATCAGTGGCCTCATAGCTCAGTTGGTTAGAGCGTCGCACCGGAATCGCGAGGTCACGGGTTCAAACCCCGTTGAAGTCCTGAAGTTCCCTTGAATTCTTTTTTTGGACTAATTGTGCGTAGCTACAACAGAGCAGGGCTTCTCTTGGAGCCCACTTTCGATATATTAAAATTCAGTCCTAAACAAAACCCATCATCTCGAGGTTCTGGGGAATAATTATCATCATTATCATTATCATTATCATTATCATTATCATTATCATTATCATTATCATTATCATTATCATTATCGTCATCGCTATCGTCATCGTTCTCATTATTGTCTTGGCTGATTCCCTGCTTGTTAACTGCGGATAACGAGCACTTTCTCAAAATAGAGAAACAAGTGAACAAGCAGCCGCCTGCCGTTTTACCATTGCGTTCAATTCCTTCCTTGTACTCTGATTTCCCTTTAGGGATCCATTCGCCTGTCGCCTAACATGCCATCTTTCTTATACACGAGCGCATTACGCCTTTGTAAGTAACGTATTGTAAGGGTGTGGTGGCGAACAGTTGGTTGACGGAAAAGGCACAGAAAGAGAGAAGGAAGAGTGAGAAGAGAACACCGCTGAGAGTCATTAGTGGGAGCTGCGTCAATCACAGACAAAACCCATTTGTCCGCCGCAGCAGGCGAAAGAAGCAGTAGCAACGGAGCTGAGAATTTGGGCAGAAGTGTCGACCGAAAGGAATTCGAAGAGCTAAAAAAAAAAGGGAAACCAACGAGAAGCGTTAATGCAAACGTGTGGATGAAATTGTCAAGGAACAGCGGATTGTTGTTTGTTTGTTAGTGGGCTTGACTTGAAGAGGAACTTAAAGAACTCGAAAGCAACTGAACTGTTTAGTATTGTAAATATACAAAGTAAAGTAATTAGTTTATTAGTGTTATAATTTAAATATTTTTAAGGCATTAGGTAGATTTAAGTAAGATAAGATATTAATTTAGAGTAAGTGGCTTTAGTAACTGTTATACTTGTAGTTAACTTATCTTAAATTAAAAGTCGTATGCGTTTTCTTAAAATTAATGGTTGCTTGTTGTGCGATTGTGGGAAGGGGTTTGGGTGTATTTTTTTTTTGTTTCGTTAGCGTTGTGTTTCTGTTCCTGGGCCATCTGGACCCACGTCACAAGGAGGAAGACTACTATAATTCCAGCAAACGTGTGGATGAAATTGTCAGTTACAAAAGATTCGTAAGATTTTTACTTGTAAACAGCTGCGGGGTGAGTTGCATGGAAACTAAGCCCCCCCACCCCCCTATCTCTGTTCACTTCCGTTACTTTTTATGCATGCTCAATGAGACAAAAAGAACAGCCAGAATCGTTCCTCAAATTGATTCCCCTGGAGCTCTGTGTCTCCCACCACCTGCCACAAGATCACGGATTCTGGGAACGAGATTGTATTTCCTTGCTGGTCATTAAGAAGCCAGTAGGCATATGTTTATGAGACCCGAATTGTAAACAAAGAATTGTCTATTATGATTAGTTTATCACACTGTACGCGTTTGTTGTGTTTGGTCAGATTAATCTTAAAATTGGTGATCCAAACAAAGGCAAAACTGAAGCAATCACGCATTACAACAAACGACCTTTACCTTGGCAGCTCAAACCATTTCCAGTAAAACCAATTTTACAGGTGCAATAAAAAGATGCAGATGGCATTAGCATCACAGACTGGGATTGAAGCGTTGCGTTCGTCTGCGTCTGAAAAAAAATCGGAAAACAACGAATGTAGATACGATTCAAGAAGTTGTGTGAATTAGAAAGTTAAGCAGACTTCCCTCCTTCCTACCCAGCGGTATTGTATCTGTTTCCTCGAAATGAAAGAGATCATTTATGAAAACAAAAAGCATCTCAGAGCGAGGAGAGAACCAAAAACAAACTCAACCCACATATGACGCCAGGACCGGGAATCGAACTCTGGTCACATTGGTGTCACTGCTCCTTGCATTACATTACATTACGTTAAAATATCCTGAAAACGGCATAGAAATAAAAAGTGCCTTTATGCAAGGCGCCTCTTAAGTGTCTCAAGCAACCCACTTCTAGTCAGCATGTCACAAGAAACCAACACAACTTGGCCTGGTTTAACTGAATCAAGCCAGTACCTGTCACTGACCACGCTGTTTCCTTCACTCGCTTTGATCTCGGAGCAATATTCGGCAGGTATCTCTTGGATGGATCCCAGTGGAACTGTAAAGTTGCAAACAATGGTTCAAATTCAAGTAAGTTGCAAGTTGCAACCTCAAATAAGTTGGGGCTGCATTCGGAACTCTTTCATCAAATTAAATATATACAATGTGTAGTTGCTTTTTATCGTGGAAGTGCAGTTTGATATCATCAATCTAGTTCAGGTACTCCACTTTAACAACCTGTAAGAAAAACTAGAAATGTACGTATTTACCTACACGCCATAATGAAATATGTAGCACGAAGTGTCCCTTTCAGTACTTGCTAGCGATTTCCAACGTTACAATAAAAGTAAGTGGTAGAGTCAGCGTTCTCTTTAAGGCCTGGAAAATTGCTGAAAAATGGAGGGGGCATCCAGTTGACTGTTTACAAAGCGAAGGAACTTCGACCACAAATCTAGCGAGTGGCCAGAGCGAAGTACCCTTAGACTCCCGTGATCTAAAAGTTTGCTTCCCTAACTACTTCCAAATAGATTTCTTCGTTGGCTGGTCATTAGAATTTGGTGTTATATTAGGATTATATCTTCAAATTAAAATGACGATAATCTTTATTCTCAATACTTGTCTACCTGACAGTATATTGAAATTGAGAGGCGAATTTACATACTCTTGCATACTGATCAATCCTTGTATAGTCAAAGGATTAAGAATGGCATCATCAAGACCCAGTGCTCTATAGACCGCACCATGCTGCCTTCGTATGATATAATTCTCCGTTTTACAGCCTTCGTTCATTACCTCGTTAAGTGGAACGATAAAGAACCCACCCAGCATTCGCAAAGAGTGCGGAATATCGATGGTTTTCAAAGTGACGCCATCAAATTGTAAAATCAAAATTGCAAGCTGTTTTGAATTTTTATCTACAGGAGGCTAAAGGAGATCTTGAAATCACGACGTCTTTCGTTTCGAAAATACAACATTTTGAATTTCCGAAGTGTCACCTTGCGTGACAGCATGATACAAAAGCTAGTTGGTTGAAAAAATGTCTATCCCTTTGAATCTCAGCAGTTTGAGGGGTTCAACTACATTACGAGATGTGTTGATACACATGTATTTTATCCCATAAACAAAAAGTAAGCACCTTCATCGGAAAGTGAACTCCAGCTGTTCTTGTTGATTTCTTGCCGCCGTATTGGTGCAGAACGGAGGTGCATTAACAAGGCGGCTCCATGTAAAACTTTTTAAAGTTGCGTGAAACTCTTCCAAAAATAACTCGAAAACGTTGTATCGCACAGACCTGAGAATTGGAAAGGTGATTTAGGAATTTGTCTCTCCTACAACATATCAAAATTTTCGCTTTTTTCATTGAACGATTTCGATTTTATTTTTTTTGTTCCGTGACAGTGAAAACGATTTGTAGTTCCTTGCTATGTCCTCTGTCTTACAGAGGCAGGCGGAGATGAAACTCTGCAAAGTAAGGCACGGTTCCTTTTTTTTATGGGATGGGGGGGGGGGGGGGTGGGGGGGTGGGGCTGGTGGGATTTGGGGAAGAGTCATTTGGAAATTGTCTCCTCCTCCCTCAGCCACCCTATTTTTCTTGCACATGCCCACCCCCCTCTCCCCTTTCCCCAAAGTGTTACTTTGTATATTAGACATTGCTTAACATATCAAATAATACAGTGGAATTATAATATTCCTATATTGACTTCATTTTAACTGTTGCATCTGACGTCGCATCATTACAATTATAATGATTATAAGGCATTCTTGAAAAGTACTTGCGCTAGAGGGAATGTTTGCAAAATGTACATAAAGCTGTTTTTTTTTTTGGCAATCTAATTTCAACTCAAAAGAAATTAAAGAAAAGTCAATTTCAGCTCGTCTATTTATTGCTCGTCCTGAACGTGTTGCAACTGGTCGCTCATCTACGTCTTCCTTCTGATTCGTCTTCTCCCTCAGAGTCACTAGCATCACTATCACACTCATCATTTACGCTATCATGGTCACTTTCATTTGCTTTACTGCTTTCACTCCTGTTGTCATCATGATCATGTTCACTCACTGCGGTCTGCTGCAAGCAATGTCTCACTGTTACCTTTATTTTTTCACCCTTTCTGCTTTTCAGATGCTCCCTTATTCCATGATGCGTTAAATATTTGTTTAATTCCGGCACACGAAGCTTTTTGAACATGTTCACGTCTTAGCATAGACACACGACGTGTTTATCATATCTGCGTTGCTAATCCCCACCCAGAGAGCTTCCCAGTTGTCTTCTCCCCACCCCCACCCTTCCCTGACAATCTCTGAGACCTGCATTAGATGTAGCAATGCTTTTCTTCAGACGGGATGCTCGGTTGATCGCTCACCTCCTACAAGCAAATTACTTTACTAACGAGGCAAGGAGCAGGATGCTCACCAATCTTGAGCCGAATGTTAGGGACAGGGTGTACTGTATCCTCTGCCCGACGAACATTGCACCCAAAGCGTAGGTGAATGGAACAAGAAGAGGAAGATGAGGAAGAGGAGGAAAACAGTAGCATCGAACAGGAAGAGAGCAGCAAAGAGGAAGAAGAGTATAACAGAAAGGATCAGAAAGGAAGAAGAGAACGAGGAAGAGGAAGAGTAAGGAGGCATTTTATCGGAGTGAACGCCCATTGATTTGTTCTCTGTTTTCTTCAGAACCTGAGTCAATAAGTGATATTGTGCAAAGGGAAAATGATTTTATAAGCATGCAGTAGCATTCTGGAACTTAATATTTCAAAAATATTGTACCTTATAGCAAGATTTTTTTTTTTTTGATAGTTTCCGGTCACATGTCGACTTTAATATATCCAATTCACACCAAAGTTAAATTATATTTGTAAGGCTGTTTTGTCAAACACCGGCGGTTAATATTGGTTTACTTTTCCTGGAAGTTGCTTAACCGGCTGTTTGTTGACTTCAAATTTACAGCACAATGAAATTAGAAATCCATGCTCCCATTTAATCTTCTTCTGAGATGTTGTTGTTACCATTCTGTTAAACCTATTTGTAACAACAAAAGATGACTTGCTGGTGTGACGGTGGGGGATTAAGAGTATGACTGAATGCAATCCCAGTTCAGAAGGTGCTATTCATGAATATAATATATAGATTAAGCCAAGCCTAAAAGTAGAGCTCTCTGGTTATTTAATCTTATTGCCTGTAGGGTTATTAGTGAAAATAAAAGGTTTCGAATTGTCCGCGTTATGATGTTTCCGGTTGCTGCTTTAATAATTAAATCATTTTCTTTGCTTTCTTGTGTAGAAAAATTCATTGCCTAACTAGTGAATTCCATGGTAAATTTTATGCTAAAAATCGATATCGCATGAATCACAAAGCAATGAATGCGATATCGGTTTTTCGAGGGAAATTCACTTTGGAATTCACCAGTTAGGTAACGAAGTTTTGTTGAACCGCACGTCAAATTTCAGCGAGTGAATGGAAAAGGAAAAAAGCCAATTCAGAGTCAACTGTCAATACCCAGCGAATAGGAATCACGCTAAAATTAGAAACCATGAAAAAAAACTTTGTCCGTTAAAAGTCTCAAAAAGAGTTTTACTGATGTACTTTATTCCACTTTATCTCTGAAAACGAGATCATTCACATTTTGATTTATTTCAGTGAAACACGCCATCTTGGCTTGAAACAAGAATCGGCAAAATATGGCAATGCAACCAAGAAAACAACTTCAAACAAGATCCGCTCCAACTCTAAATTACCTTTAGGTGCTTTAAACAAACATCTCAAACCACAAGCTAGTGAAATTTCCCCCTAATTTTACGAGAACTCATTGTGATTACGTGTTTATAATATAAGGGCAAACTTTTCTTGTCAGTGTCGAAGCACATCAAACTGTGGTGCTGCGTCGGTGGGGTAGTAGTATACAGAAATTTGGTTTTATCAACGGAGTTGATAATGTGAAATTTTCACCGTACAGAGATTCTAAAAGCTGACGTTTCGAGCTCTGACGATTGGAAGTGCTAAAGCTCGAAACGTCAGCTTTTAGAATCTCTGTACCGTGGCCCATTCACATTATCAACTCCGTTGATAAAACCACATCGAAAAACAGTTGGGCAAACGGATTAAAAAGGCACTTGTTAACTCGCATTTTAAGGCAAAACAAACACACAATTCAACTTTATCTTTGTGTCCAAAATAGTACAGATCATTTTTATTTAAGGGCGGTGCCTACTAATTAAAGATATTTTTGCCTCGGTGTGTGATTATGCAGGAAATGTAGATCTTAACAATGCAAGTGGTATTGAAATCCAAAAAGAAAATTGGGGGTAACCACGCATTTTTCAAAGATAATTTATTAATAATATTTGGGAAAAGCTTTAAAATACAAAGCAATGTATGGCGTTCTTTCTCAAATATAATTGAATCTTAAAAATGTTGGTTACCCCCAATTTTCTTTTTGGATACTAAGAGTACTTACTTAGATCTACTTTCTCCGGATAGTTTTAAACCGCGCTAAAACATCCCTGTACTAGTAAGCATCATCGATAGGAACCCGAGTATCTCGAGATGCACAGAACGTATGCGCAATATCAATAGTAGGCGCCGTCCTTAATTCCAGTTTGCAATAAAAATTCGATTTTCATTCCTGAACAAAGGAAAACCGATCCACTATTTAAAAATACGCATCCACTTTAAATGGCGCATCCGTAAAATTAATAAACGTTTTAGTACCCAAGGAAAGCATTTGTGGAGTAACTTCTTCCACCAAGTATATGAGCTATTACTGGTATTCTGTTTTGTCGTTATCATTCTCTTTCGCACTCCTTTCGTTTCTGTTCTAGTCATAGGTCCTCCAGGCATCATGTAACCTTATCAGAACTTCTAAAGATATGCCAAAAATCGCAATACAGAAAAAAAAGCAGCTCTAAGCAAATTAAAAAAATAAACACTCAGCTTTAAGTTAATATCCGTCCGATGCTTGACTTGAATAACTGCGTAGCCGCCAGTTTGGACCACAGCTATCATGATATGTCAAACTGAATTGAAACCAGCGAAAAATGCAAAAAGAAGACATTTTCCAAACCGTTTTCCACCTGAACACGAAAAGCGTTGACTGTGTAAGAACTATAGTTGACGTAGTATCGCCGCGTAGCCGCGTCGAGCCACAGAAAGCGCGCGAAAAATGAAGCCTCGCTTATGTTTAGGTGAGTTAACCTGGGTTGAGTCTGCAATCCAATCGAAAACCAGTACCTGGTCAGAGGTCAACTAAAAAAAAAAAAAAAACAGCTGACCTCGGTGAGCTCTTAGCTTGAGCCCGCGATATGGTCGAGTGAAACTGATCAGCCGATATCTTGGTTTGACAGTTGTCTATTGATCAAAACATGGATGTCCAATGTGAAAGATGTAATGCTGTAAACTATTGTAGCATGATACTGGTCAAATTAGAATACATGGATGGGTGGAAGTACGGACTTACGTACGTATGTACGAATTGTCGATGACGTCATGGCTATAAAACCAAAATGGTGCTCCGCGCGGGCGCAGCTCCGCTAAAAAAAAAAAAAAAAGAACTCTATAGTACCTTTCGTTTGCTAAACAAAGTCAATAGCCCTGCAACCTGCGGACGTTCTCCAAGCCCTGCTGGTTCAGTGAACCATCCCCAAAGCGAGAAAATTAACGGCTTGTGGCGAACATGAGGCGAATGCCATGTTGATGGATTGAAAGAATGTAGTTTCAGTTAATTGAGAGGCTATTACATTTCTTGTCATCAAATCATAGGATCCTTCAGTTTGAGCCTTGCTTCCCTCGTCGTATTTTTGCGTGTGTTCATGTCTGAACCTACACTGGTTTCTCTTAGGGAAACTGATAACATCCATGCCAGAACACTGGACGAGAACCAACAGGTGACCAAGGAAAATTGCAAAGTAATTGCAGCCTCTAACTCCTATCCTAAGTGCAGCAAAAACGACGTAAAGCAACTTACTTGGGACCAATGCAAAATCAAATGATATCGTGGCAATATTCATTCTCGCTCTATAGATATTTTTTCCTTCTTTTTATTTAATTTCAAAATCATCATGACTTGACTGACTTGATATTTTCAAGCGACATTACTGTGGCCGTCACTGTTATCACTTCTTATAGATCCTTTTATGCTTTGAAATGAAGGAGCTGTTAAATGTCTACCTCGATTATGGAATCAAGCGAAATTTTTTTTCAAATGGTAAGACGGGGATACTCGGGGAACAATCTGAGTGTGGAGAAATTCGTGAAAAGTGTGGATAATATCTGAGTTCGAATGCCCGACCATGCACTGAGCTACATGGCGGACTCATGCAAGCTTCGCCATGAAACCAGGTTCAGATGCCAAAGTCCGTCTATGCTGCTAGGATTTGAAGACTTTGACGTGTGGAAATTTGGCATAGTTTGTAAGGGACTTGGAAAATTATTTGCTAGGCCCGTTACGCAGTTAAACAGATGAGACTGACTTTAAAAATGTGTTGCTTAGGGAGGAAGTCCAATGAAATCAATGTTTCGGGCGACAAGTTTATTGTGATGTGGTAACTTTTTTTGTATGTCAGTTGTTATTGTGTAAATAGGAGACCTTAATGATTTGTCCCTTTCAAAACAAGCATACCCATGGACTATGAACTAATTGAGAGGAATAAAGAAGGGATTAAAACAGGTGTAAAAAGAAGGGCGAATAGAAAGCGACAACAAAGACGAAAAAAAAAGGTTTATGTTCGTCGTTGTGTAATAAACTGGAAGGCACCTTTAACTCTGAATTTTAGAATGCAACTAATTGCAATGCAGCTGAGCTTAAAAGCACAGAAATTATGGGAACTGGTACGGGCCAAAACATCTGTTTATGACAGCAAAAATATGAGGGTGTTTTGACTGTTAAAAGACTTCATGCGGTATTTCTCAATTTCCAACGTCGATAAATTGTTCAGTTATTCTTCAAGATGAAAGAATGTTGTTTCAATAAGTTAGTTGCCAGCCGGGCTTTTAACGCTGACATTTTCAAACGACATTCTCGTCATCAACGCATATATGATAACTTTTAGCCTTGTTTCAATCATGATAAATATTTAATCACTGCTAGGAAAACTAGTGGAACTTTATAGAGCTTATTGATTAGGATAGAATGCATTCTTCAGATAATATGAAGTCAGTGTCAGCTACGCTTTTTGGATCACAAAAAGCAATCTGACTGAAACTTTATAATAACTTAAACATGAAAGCCCCTTACCTTGATTATCTCTTATGCAGCGTTGTTCTCCTCTCCTGAGTCGAAAACCCTAGCAAAAAAAATGTTAATTTGGACCAGTTAGATGTGTTCTTCTCTGACACCTACCCTGTTTTCTTTCAGGGAAACATAAGAAGAAACTAACCGACAACGTCCATCCCAGAACAGTGGACAAGAACTAAGGGAAGTTGAAAATTAATTCACTTTACTGTGTCCGTTATCATAAAACGCAGCAAAAACGGTCTCGGAAAATGTTACTAGGCCCGATATCGTGGCGATCTTATCGCTCAGTAGATACTTTTTTTTCTCTTTCTGTAATTTTAAGGTTGAAAACTTCAGGACTTCAACGCGGTTTGAACCCGTGACCTCGCGATTCCGGTGCGACGCTTTAACCAACTGAGCTATGAAGCCACTGACGTTGGGAGCTGGTCATTTGTGGGTTCTAATGGTCCCGTGAGGAATGAATCAATGATAAAATGGTATATGAAATGAATCATATATGAACTGCGGATATGCGCGGTCACGGGTTCAAACTCCGTTGAAGTCCTGGATTTTTCAGGCTTCTCTACGCAATTGTAAAAATTGCGTTCATAACTGCGAAGATCATAGCTTCACTTGATTTCATATCCGCATTTCATATATGATTCATTTCATATACCATTTTATCATTGATTTAAAGTAAGTTGGATCTAATTTAATACCTATTTCTCTACCATGTTTTCCAGTGTCCTGTGGTCTTCTTACTCGCTTGCTACTATAAAAATGACTAAGATCCTGCACTTTTACAACACAGCAGTGATGTATCTGGTGTGTAGTGTGTGTCGCGCAGACGCTCAGCAGTGCCAAAGTGTACACTCCACATATGGTATGATGTTAAGAGGCCATGTGTTTGAGAAACGCACTGCTGCAAACATGCTGACCTGCGGACAGTTATGTCACGCCGACATCCGATGTCAAAGCATCAATTACCTCATGAGTCTACATTTGTGCGAGTTAAACAATCGCACAAAGGAGGCGAGACCAAATGATTATGTTCAACACTCAGATCGGATATACGTGACAAGACCTAGTGAAAGAGGTATCGTTAGCTTGGTTCTTAACTAATAGACCAATTTCGATATATTAAAATTCAGTCCGAAACAAAAGGCATCATCTCGAGGCTCTGGGGAATAAACTCATACAAATCCTTATATTTATTCCCCAGAGCCTCAAGATGATGCCTTTTGTTTTGGACTGAATTTTAATATATCGAAATTGGTCTATTGTCGTAAAATGAGCCGAGCCAAGTGGGGTTGCCAATTCTGCCAATCATGCCCTCTGTACTGACAGAGGGCATAACGAGGAACTATAGATCGTTTTCACCGTCACGCAACAAAAAAATAAAATCGAAATCGTTCAATGAAAAAAGCGAAAAATTTGATATGTTGTAGGAGAGACAAATTCATAAATCACCTCTCTAATTCTCAGGTCTGTGCGACATATCGTTTTCGAGTTATTTGTGGAAGAGTTCCAGGCAACTTTAAAGAGTTTTATATGGAGCCGCCTTGTTAATGCACCTCCGTTATGCACTAATACGGCGGCGAGAAATCAACAAGAACAGCTGGAGTTCACTTTGCGATGAAAGCGCTTACTTTTCGTTCATGATGTAAGATACATGTGTATCAACACATCTCGTAATGTAGTTGAACCCCTCAAACTGCTGAGATTCAAAGGGATAGATATTTTTTCAACCAACTAGCTTTTGTATTATGGTGTCACGCAAGGTGACAATTTGGAAATTCAAAATGTTGTCTTTTCGAAACGAAAGACGTCGTGATTTCAAGATCATCTATAGCCTCCTGTAGATAAAAATTCAAAACAGCTTGCAATTTTGATTTTACAATTTGATAGCGTCACTTTGAAAACCATCGATATTCCGCACTCTTTGCGAATAATGCGTGGGTTCTTTATATCGCTCCACTTAAAGAGGTAATGAACGAAAGCTGTAAAACGGAGAGTTATATCATACGAAGGCAGTATGGTGCGGTCTATAGAGCACTGGGTCTTGATGATGCCATTCTTAATCCTTTGGCTATACCAGGATTGATCGGTATGTAAATTCGCCTCTCAATTTCAATACACTGTCATGTAGACAAGTATTGAGAATAAAGATTATCGTCATCTTAATTTGAAGACATAATATAACACCAAATTCTCATGACCAGCCAACGAAGAAATCTATTTGGAAGTAGTTAGGAAAGCGAACTTTTATTCGCTTTGTAAACAGTCAACCGGATGCCCCCTCCATTTTTCGGCAATTTTCCAGGCCTTAAAGAGAACGCTTACTTTTATTGTAACGTTGGAAGTAGGTGGCAAGTACTGAAAGGGACACTTCGTGCTACATATTTCATTATGGCGTGTAGGTAAATACGTACATTTCTAGTGTTTCTTACAGGTTGTTAAAGTGGAGTACCTGAACTAGATTGATGATATCAAACTGAACTTCCACGATAAAAAGCAACTACACACTGTATATATTTAATTTGATGAAAGAGTTCCCACTGCAGCCTCAACTTATTTGCAACTTGCAACTTACTTGAATTTGAACCATTGTTGGGCTCCATCCAAGAGATACCTGCCGAATATTGCTCCGAGATCAAAGCGAGTGAAGGAGACGGCGTGGTCAGTGGCAGGTACTGGCTTGATTCAGTAAAACCAGGCCAAGTTGTGTTGGTTCCTTGTGACATGCTGACTGGAGGTGGGTTGCTTGAGACACCTAAGGGGCGCCTTGCACAAAGGCACTTTTTATTTCTATGCCGTTTTCAGGATATTTTAACGTAATGCAAGGAGCAGTAACACCAATGTGGCCAGAGTTCGATTCCCAGTCCTGGCTTCATATATGGGTTGAGTTTGTTTTTGGTTCGCTCCTTGCTCTGAGATGTTTTCTCCAGAAAAACAAACACTGCCTAATTGCAGTTCGATCCGGAATGCACGGAGAACATGTTGAACGAGCCCCTGAGCTCTCTTAAGGTGTTCCTTGGGTAAACAAATTACAACAACAATTATTATTTCATTTAACTATCAATCATATAGGACCAAACACAAGTGTTCTACTATTTGGAAAGACTACAAACAATGACATCAAATTATAGAAAATTAACATAACATGTCAGTGGCTTTGATACGAAGAAAAGAAAGACTGGAGTTCCCGGAGAAAAGCTTCCCAGAGCAGAGTAGAAACGCCGAGTCTGCCCATGGAGTGGAACGAACTCGGGAAAGGGAGGCGAGTGTGCTCTCACGACTGAACTGAACTAAAAAATGCCTTTAGTATTTTGGGATAATGAAAACAAAATCAGTCAATAAAAGATGAACATGAATTGTTGAAATGACGAGGGGAAGAAAAATACTGGGTAGAAAAACCTTATGATTGTGATGAGCATGATGACGACCTCGACGACGACGATAAAGATGGCAATGACAATGACGATGACGATGATGATAATAAGGGTGATGAAAAGGTATTTCTCCTTCCTCCTTTTTGTTTTCATAAATGGTCTCTTTCATTTCGAGGAAACAGATACAATACCGCTGGGTAGGAAGGAGGGAAGTGCGCTTAACTTTCTAATTCACACAACTTCTTGAATCGTATCTACATTCGTTGTTTTCGGATTTTTTTTTCAGACGCAGACGAATGCAACGCTTCAGTCCCAGTCTGTGATGCTAATGCCATCTGCCAAAATACATTGGCATCTTTTCATTGCACCTTTAAAACTGGTTTTACTGGAAATGGTTTGAGCTGCCACGGTAAAGGTCGTTTGTTGTAATGCGTGATTGCTTCAGTTTTGCCTTTGTTTGGATCACCAATTTTAAGATTAATCTGACCAAACACAGCAAACGCGTACAGTGTGATAAACTAATCATAATAGCCAATTCTTTGTTTACAATTCGGGTCTCATAAACATATGCCTACTGGCTTCTTAATGACCAGCAAGGAAATACAATCTCGTTCCAAGAATCGGTGATCTTGTGACAGTTGGCAAGAGATACAGAGCTCCGGGGAAATCAATTTAAGGGGCGATTCTTGCTTTTCTTTTTGTCTCATTGAGCATGCATAAAAAGAAAAGGAAGTGAACAGAGATGGGGGGGGGGGAGGGGGGGGGGGGAGGAGGGAGGCTTAGTCTCCAGGGAACTCACCCCGCAGCTGTTTACAAGTAAAAATGTTACGAATCATTTGTAACTGATATTATATGCTTTGCTTGTCACTAGTTTAAAAAAAAGAAGAAAAAAAAAATGTAGTTCAACTTTTTTTTATGCCAATCACTAAGCGTCAAGATTGCGCAAGCGCGCAATAATATTTCTTTATTCAACTGAAATCCCTCTGCCATTGGTGATTAGTTCATTTGGTTGTCTTTTCGTCTCCCGTAATTGCTTTGGTTTCTCGAGACTTGATTTAAAACCACCCCAGTATCGAAATAAATGATAAGAATTCGAATTAATGATCTAGATCTGATCTAGATTC